>NC_052146.1:168866370-169035095 GCF_902713615.1 Scyliorhinus canicula
GTCAATTACTAGGGGGCATAAGTTTAAGGCACGAGGGGCAAGGTTTAGAGATCTACGAGGCAAGTTTTTTTACACAGTTCAGGTGAAGACCATCTCAACAGTACAGCTCTGTCTTTCCGCAGTACTGGTGCCAAGGGCAAAGGACATGAGGAACATAGTGTTCAGTTTTGGTCGCCACACTACCTGAACGACATGGAGGTTTTGGAGAGGGTAAAGAAGAGGTTTACCAGGAGGTACTAAATTATGAGGGGCATGGACAGAGTGGATAGTCAGAAGCTTTTTCCCAGGTTGGAAGCGTCAATTACTAGAGGACATAGGTTTAAGTTTAGAGGAGATGAGCGAGGCAAGTTTTGTTTTTTTACAGAGGGTAGTGGGTGCCTGGAACATCTTGCCGGCGGAGGTGATGGAAGCAGATAAGATAGTGACATTTAAGGGGTGTCTTGACAAACGCATGAATAGGATGGGAATAAGACCATAAGACCATAAGACATAGGAGTGGAAGTAAGGCCATTCGGCCCATCGAGTCCACTCCGCCATTCAATCATGGCTGATGGGCATTTCAACTCCACCTCCCAGCATTCTCCCCATAGCCCTTAATTCCTCGCGACATCAAGAATTTATCTATCTCTGCCTTGAAGCCATTTAGCGTCCCGGCCTCCACTGCACTCTGCGGCAATGAATTCCACAGGCCCACCACTCTCTGGCTGAAGAAATGTCTCCGCATTTCTGTTTTGAATTTACCCCCTCTAATTCTAAGGCTGTGCCCACGGGTCCTCGACTCCTCGCCTAACGGAAACAGTTTCTTTGCGTCCATCCTTTCTAAGCCATGTATTATCTTGTAAGTTTCTATTAGATCTCCCCTTAACCTTCTGAACTCCAATGAATACAATCCCAGGAACGCCAGCCGTTCCTCATATGCTAGACCCGCCATTCCAGGGATCATCCGTGTGAATCTCCGCTGGACACGCTCCAGTGCCAGTATGTCCTTCCTGAGATGTGGGGCCCAAAACTGGACACAGTACTCCAAATGGGGCCTAACCAGAGCCTTATAAAGGCTCAGTAGCACATCGCTGCTTTTATATTCCAACCCTCTTGAGATAAATGACAACATAGCATTCGCTTTCTTAATCACGGATTCAACCTGCATGTTTACCTTTAGGGAATCCTCGACTAGCACTCCCAGATCCCTTTGTACTTTGGCATTATGAATTTTCTCACCGTTTAGAAAGTAGTCTATGCTTGGATTCTTTTTTCCAAAGTGCAAGACCTCACATTTTCTCACGTTGAAATGCATCAGCCATTTCCTGCACCACTCTCCCAAACTGTCTAGATCCTTCTGCAGCCTCCCCACTTCCTCAGCACTACCTGCCTGACCACCTAACTTCGTATCATCAGCAAACTTCGCTAGAATGCCCCCAGTCCCTTCATCCAGATCATTAATATATATGGTGAACAGCTGCGGCCCCAACACTGAACCCTGTGGGACACCGCTGGTCACCGGCTGCCATTCCGAAAAAGAACCTTTTATCCCAACTCTCTGCCTTCTGTCAGACAGCCAATCCTCAACCCATGCCAGTAGCTCACCTCGAACACCATGGGCCCTCACCTTACTCAGCAGCCTCCTGTGTGGCACCTTATCAAAGGCCTTTTGGAAATCCAGATAGACCACATCCACTGGGTTTCCCTGGTCTAACCTACTTGTCACCTCCTCAAAGAATTCTAACAGGTTCGTCAGGCACGACCTCCCCTTACTAAATCCATGTTGACTTGTTCTAATCCGACCCTGCTCTTCCAAGAAATTAGAAATCTCATCCTTAACGATCGATTCTAGAATTTTACCAACAACCGAGGTTAGGCTAATTGGCCTATAATTTTCCATCTTTTGTCTTGATCCTTTCTTGAACAAGGGGGTTACAACAGCGATCTTCCAATCGTCCGGGACTTTCCCTGACTCCAGTGATTTTTGAAAGATCTCAACCAACGCTTCCGCTATTTCTTCAGCCACCTCCCTCAGAACTCTAGGATGTAGCCCATCGGGGCCAGGAGATTTGTCAATTTTAAGACCTTTTAGCTTTTTTAGCACCATCTCTTTTGTAATGGCAACCATACTCAACTCAGCCCCCTGACCCTTTATAATTTTTGGGATATTACTAACGTCTTCCACTGTGAAGACAGACGCAAAGTACTTATTAAGTTCTCCAGCCATTTCCTCATCTCCCATCACTAGCCTTCCAGAATCAGTTTGAATTGGCCCAATGTCTACTTTGGCCTGACGTTTGTTTCTTATGTATTGAAAGAAACTTTTACTATCATTTCTTATATTACTGGCTAGCCTGCCTTCATATTTGATCCTCTCCTTCCTTATTTGTCTCTTTGTTAACCTCTGTTTGTTTTTGTAGCCTTCCCAATCTTCTGATTTCCCGGTGCTTTTGGCCACTTTATAGGATCTCTCTTTTTCTTTGATACATTTCCTGACCTCCTTTGTCAGCCATGGCTGTCTAATCCCTCCCTGGATAATCTTTCTTTTCTTGGGGATGAACCTCTGTACAGTGTCCTCAATTATGCATACAAACTCCTGCCATTTTTGCTCTACTGTCTTCCCTGCTAGGGTCTGCTTCCAGTTGATTTTCACCAGTTCCTCTCTCATGCCCTCGTAATTACCTTTATTTAACTGTAACACCATTACATCCGATTTTGCCTTCTCTCTTTCAAACTGCAGACTGAACTCAACCATATTATGATCGCTGCTTCCTAAGTGTTCCCTTACTTTAAGATCTTTAATAAAGTCTGGTTCATTACATAGCACTAGGTCCAGAATAGCCTGCTCCCTTGTGGGCTCCATGACAAGCTGTTCCAAAAAGCCATCTTGTAAGCATTCCATGAATTCCTTTTCTTTGGATCCACTGGCTACATTATTTACCCAATCCACCTGCATATTGAAGTCCCCCATGATCACTGTGACCTTGCCTTTCTGACATGCCTTTTCTATTTCCCGGTACATGTTGCGCCCCTGGTCCTGACCACTGTTAGGCGGTCTGTACATAACTTAGGCGGTCTGTAGGGATAGAGGGATACAGACTCCTGAAGGTTTTAGGTTAGACAGACAGCTTGGTCGGTGCAGGCTTGGAAGGCTGAAGGGCCTGTTCCTGTGCTGTACGTTTCTTTGTTCGAAGGCAGCGACCAATAACACTAATTTCAATGGAAACTCCACAACATACTGCAAAAAAAATGTAATCACTGAGAGAGAAAAAGGTGTATGAAAAGGTAGTCTACTCTTCTAAAGTTCCTTTCAATGCCATGGGACTTGATTTTCGCAGAAGAGAACTTAAATCCTCATTGTACTGAACCATTGGGTATTCTTGAGAGATAGCACCAATAGCTTTCACAGACTTCTATCATCAGTTTTACAATGTAAATAAGAAGCAATGGCATACGTGGAGGCATTGAAGGAATAAGACCTCTCCTTGTGTTCTGGGAGACTTCAGGCATTTAAGAACCACTGGGATCATTCACTGTGGCACAGTGGTTAACTTAAATATCACTATCACACCTGTTTCTACCACCTCCTCCTGCCTCACAGCGCCAGGGTCCCGGGTTTGATGACTGTGTGTGAAGTTTGCACATTCTTTTGCACAGGAGCTATTTAGCATAGGGCTAAATCGCTGGCTTTGAAAGCAGGCCAGCAGCACGGTTCGATTCCCATAACAGCCTCCCCGAACAGGCGCCGGAATGTGGCGACTAGGGGCTTTTCACAGTAACTTCATTTGAAGCCTACTCGTGACAATAAGCGATTTTCATTTCATTTCTCCCAGTGTCAGTGTGGGTTTCTTCTGGGTGCTCCCACAGTCCAAAGATGTGCCTGTTAGGTGGATTTGCCATGATCAATGCACAAGGTTCCAGGGATAGGGCAGGGAAGTGGCCTAGGTAGAGTTTTCTTTTGGAAGGATGGTGCAGACATGATGGGCCAAATGCATCTTTCGCTCTGTTGGGATTCTATGAAGTCAACCCTGTTTGACCTAAAGGATGGGAAGGACAATCCTTTTGTTGACATTCTATGGATGCCTTACAAAGAGCTCCAGTGTCTCCAACACCTACTGAGTACTTCCTCAATAAAATGTGATGGATCACATGGAAATTAGAGAGGGCATGCCATAAAGTTGATGGATTCAGAATGTGATGGCAAAGGTCATATTGAGTCAGACCGTAAGCGGGACAGGCTGAGATAAGTAAACTTATCCATTGCTGACAAGTTCAGATCATGGACAGAAACCTTGGGCTCAAGGTAGGGCTTTACTGGAGCAGGTTGATTACTTCAGTTTTCTCCATGCTGATTGTAAGGCTGAGGTTTTCGCATGCATTTTAGAACAACTCCATTCTACATTTCTTGTCCACTTTTGAAATAGTGGTTAGTGTACAATCATCGGCAATCAGGAAATCATGAAGTATGTCCTTGGAGACCTTGATCATTCCAGGAGTCATCTCAGATTGAGCAGCTTTCAATCCACGTGATGTCAGATTTCAATGCCAGGATCACCATTATGGATGGCATCCAATATCATTATGGAGAGGGTTGGGTCAATCAAACAGCCTTGTTTAATTCTACGAATCAGTGACTGGAAATGGGTCAGAAGACTCACCATCATCCAGGACACAAAGTGCTGGATTCTCTGATTTTGAGGCTATGTCTAGAGCATGTGTCTAGTCTTACTCCAAAAAGTCAGCACCACCCCTGCCCGGTGGGGGGGGCTAACAGCTGCACCACGTAAAGTTCCCGGCTTTACCTTCAGATACGGACGGAGAATTGCCGGATTCATGGTCGCGCATGCACACGGGCACAAACCTACAGAGGTCGCATCGTACAACATGGCGCCGGCTTCGCGAGGACCGGCCTGCCAGATAGTGCCCCCACAACAAAGAAAAGTTACAGCACAGGAACAGGCCCTTCGGCCCTCCAAGCCTGTGCCAATCCAGATCCTCTATCTAAAACTGTCGCCTATTTTCTAAAGAACAAAGAACAACCCAAAAATATGTGAAGGATAGATGAATTGGCCATGCTAAGTTGGGTACTCTAAATTTATTTTTAAAAATATGAGTTAACTGGACCTGCACAACCAAAAGTGGCGGTTGCATGTCAAATCTGCATTGGAGGCTTTTTGACATCACGATTTGCCCGCCTACTCTGCATGTTTCTGACACTCGGATGGCATGTTCACTCCAGGGCCCTGCTGGTCAACATATACTGTGTGAGCCATGTTGGTGTGGTCAGAAGTGTACTGGCTGACACTTTTGTTGTTCCGAGCTTCAGTCATGCTGACACTATTGAATCAAATTTCACAATTGGATTTCATCATTGTTAACATTTATTTATTCATATGTTTATTACTTGACACATTGTAATGAAATACTGGTTTAAACAGCACAAATTGCTTATATTTGCTCTCAGAAATTACAGAAAACAAACTCCCCACAATATGATCTGTTTTACATAGAACATAGAACTTAGAACATTACAGCGCAGTACAGGCCCTTCGGCCCTCGATGTTACGCCGACCTGTGGAATCCCTCTAAAGCCCATCTACACTATTCCCTTATCGTCCATATGCCTATCCAATGACCATTTGAATGCGTTTAGTGTTGGCGAGTCCACTACTGTTGCAGGCAGGGCATTCCACGCTCTTATTACTCTCTGAGTAAAGAACCTACCTCTGACATCTGTCCTACATCTATCTCCCCTCAATTTAAAGCTATGTCCCCTCGTGCTAGACATCACCATCCAAGGAAAAAGGCTCTCGATGTCCAGCCTATCTAATCCTCTGATCATCTTGTATGCCTCAATTAAGTCACCTATTAACCTTCTTCTCTCTAACGAAAACAGCCTCAAATCCCTCAGCCTTTCCTCATAAGATCTTCCCTCCATACCAGGCAACATCCTGGTAAATTTCCTCTGTACCCTTTCCAATGCTTCCACATCCTTCCTATAATGCGGCAACCAGAACTGCACGCAATACCCCAAATGCGGCCGCACCAGTTTTGTACAACTGCAACATGACCTCATGGCTCCGAAACTCAATTCCTCTACCAATAAAAGCTAACACACCGTACCCCTTCTTAACAACCCTCTCAACCTGGGTGGCAACTTTCAGGGATCTATGGACGTGGACACCGAGATCTCTCTGCTCATCCACACTACCAAGAATCTTACCATTAGCCCAGTACTCTGTCTTCCTGTTATTCCTTCCAAAATGAATCACCTCACACTTTTCTGCATTAAACTCCATTTGCCACCTGTCAGCCCAGTTCTGCAGCTTATCTATGTCCCTCTGTAACTTGTAACATCCTTCTGCACTGTCCACAGCTCCACCAACTTTAGTATCATCTGCAAATTTACTCACCCATCCCTCTACGCCCTCCTCCAGGTCATTTATAAAAATGACAAACAGCAGCGGCCCCAAACAGATCCTTGTGGTACACCACTAGTAACTGGACACCAGTCTGAACATTTCCCATAACCACCACCCTCTGGCTTCTTCCAGCTAGCCAATTTCTGATCCAAACTGCTAAATCACCCTCAATCCCATGCCTCCGTATTTTCTGCAATAGCCTACCGTGGGGAACCTTATCAAACCTTTGGGCAGCACGGTAGCATTGTGGATAGCACAATCGCTTCACAGCTCCACGGTCCCAGGTTCGATTCCGGCTTGGGTCACTGTCTGTGCGGAGTCTGCACATCCTCCCCGTGTGTGCGTGGGTTTCCTCCGGGTGCTCCGGTTTCCTCCCACAGTCACAAAGATGTGCAGGTTAGGTGGATTGGCCATCATAAATTGCCCTTAGTGTCCAAAATTGCCCTTAGTGTTGGGTGGGGTTACTGGGTTATGGGGATAGGGTGGAGGTGTTGACCTTGGGTAGGGTGCTCTTTCCAAGAGCCGGTGCAGACTCGATGGGCCGAATGGCCTCCTCCTGCACTGTAAATTCTATGAAATGCTTTACTGAAATCCATATACACCACATCAACTGCTTTACCCTCATCCACCTGTTTGGTCACCTTCTCAAAGAACTCAATAAGATTTGTGAGGCACGACCTACCCCTCACAAAACCATGTTGACTATCTCTAATCAAATTATTCCTTTCCAAATGATTATACATCCTATCTCTTATAAACCTTTCCAAGACTTTGCCCACAACAGAAGTAAGGCTCACTGGTCTATAGTTACCGGGGTTGTCTCTACTCCCCTTCTTGAACAAGGGGACAACATTTACTATCCTCCAGTCTTCCGGCACTATTCCTGTAGACAATTGTTTTGCTGTGCATTTAGACTATACTTTGCATGTAATTGATGAAAGGTTTCTCGGCATCAACTTGGCAGCACTCACACCTCAAAGTCAGAAGGTCATGGGCTTGAGCAGACAATCTAGGCTAACATTTTAGTAGTCCTGAAGGCATATTGCATTATCAAAGATGCTGTCTTTTAGAGGGGATGTTTTAAATAATCCTACTGCACTATACAAAGAAGAATGGAGAGCTTTCCCAGTTTTCTTACTTAACCACACTCTCAAAAGATTATTCGTGCATTCATTTTCTTGGTGTAAATTAACTGCTATAATTGGCTACATCAAGAGTAATGGCACTTCAAAGATAATCATTTGTGTATTGTGCTTGGCTATGTCCTCAGAACATATCACTCCATATGATTGCAAATTTTTCTTAACAAATTGTTGTTTATACTGTAGATGTAATAAAGTACTGTATAGATTAGAGCAAGATTCAAGTGTGTACCTTTCATCCTCCACAGGGCACTTGGATCTCCAGTCACTAAGATTACTGTCATACTCCACTGATAATATCCTTAGACTGGGACAATCTGCAGCCAACCAGGTCTGAATGAAAATCAGAAATACAGAAACATTAAGGCAAAGAGAAGGACTGTCACAAAAAACATTTAAAGCGACTTGTAAACTCGCAACCACTATAGATGGCATTTTAGCCTTATCCTGTACATAGACATAAGAAAGTTTAATAAATGTTGAAATTTAGCAACAGCCTTGCCTCCAGCAGTCTCTATCAAGCCTAACAGAAATTCAAGAACATGATCTGACATAATCTGCTGACTGCTGTTCAGCAGCACTTTTTGCTCCACTTTAAAGTAAGTTTATTTGTATTGGAAAATTGTGCTTCGCGTCTTAAATTACAATAATTTTTTTAAGGAGGAGAGGTAGTGAGGCAGAGATATTAAGGGCATAGGTATCTCAAGGTATTGTACTAATGATGGAGCAATGAAAATGGGAGGTGTTCAAAAGACCAGAGATATTGGAGAGTTATAAGGCTACAGAAGTTATGGGAATAGGGAAGGGAAAGGCCATAGAAAGATTTGAAAATGAGGATGAGTTTTAAAACTGCTATATTGACAGAGTAGGAGCCAGTAAGTCAGTGAGCACAGGGGTTATGAGTGATCAGGACTTCTCGAGAGTTAGGATACCAGCAGCTGAGTTTTGGATGAACTGAAGCCCAGGGAGCTAGAGACGTGGAGCTATAGTTTAACATTGGTCGTTGGAAAGAAAATGGAATCTTTATTCAAAAGATGTAACAGAAAAACGTCAAGAAAATCTCTAAAGTGGTGCACGTGAAACTGGACCCGGGCCCTCGGGAGGCCATATTCGGGGTGTTGGACCAGCCGGGATTGGAAACGGATGCAGATGTTGTAGCCTTCGCCTCGTTGATCGCCCAAAGGCAGATCCTGTTAGGGTGGAGATCAACCTCACCACCCTGTGCCCTGGCGAGGGGGACCTGCTGGAATTCTTGACTCTTGAGAAGGTCAAATTTGAACTGAGGGGAAGGATGGAGGGATTCTACAATTCATGGGCGTTATTCATTGTGCACTTTCGAGAACTGGATTACATCAAACATTGGGCTGTTATATGTTAATGGAGACTATGGGTAATTCCTGATTCCTCTTTGTCATTTGTTTATGTTAACATGCGGGCTAATGTTTGGGGGTTTGGTGGGAGGATGGGATCGTTACTATTGATATGGGGATTGACATTACATTCGCTTCTGATTATTATTTATTGTTGGGTGTAAATTTGGGAGAAAATGTGAAAAAGGGGGAAGAATAAAAATATTTAAAAAAAAAGAAAAACGTCAAGAAACTGAAAGTACAAACCAAAAGAATGCAAAAGCAAAATACTGCAGGTTGTGGAAATTTGAAATCAGAACATGCTGTAGATATTCAGCAGGTCAGGAAGTATCATGGTGAGAGAAGCAAAGTTAACACTTCAGATTAATGGCCTTTCATCAGAACTGGAAAATATCAGAGATGTAACAGATTTTACAGCAATACAAAGAAAGGACACAGAGGAAGGGAGGAAAGAACAAATGGGTAGACCTGTATAGGATAGAAAGCAGGAAAGATTATGGGCACTATTCAATGGAAAAAAAGTTAAAGTCCGCTTGTGGACCCATTTGGTGTTTCTTGGGGGCCTCGTTGGCAAGATCGTGACCCGTATTCAACAGCACTTTGTGCCAAAATTGAGTCCCCAGGTGAATCTCAACATTACTAGCTCCCTCGCTATCTGAGTTGCCCGACTTGCGCCTCAGCTGCTCACCCATGAATTTTAAAAGCTCCCTTACCACTCAGTCCCAGAGAACACACAAGCATGGCAGCGTGCAGATTAGCTCCTCGCTTTGGTGATGCCGATCTGACCAGCCTTCTTGATGCAGTGGATGACAGGCGGGACACACTGTTTCCCCGAGGGGTTGGAGGACAAAAGCAGGGTCAGCAATGCCGCCTGGGAGGCAGTGGCAGCAGCAGTGAGTGCGGCAACATGATCAGAGGTCTGCCGGCCAATGTCAGAAGAAGACAAACAATCTCTAATGAGCTGCAAGGGCAAGTTACCACCTCTCTCCTGACATCAGTTTCGCCTACCACCCTCCCAAGCCCCCCCCCCCCCCCCCCCCCCCCCCCCGCAATCGACTGGATGACACCGTGCACCCTTCCCACATCTGATCTTAAAGCTTGCTCCTCAGAACTTCTTGGCGCCCACCATGTCTAGGTACAGTGTCCACACATGCGGCTCACGATGTCCTCTCTTTGACCCCGCAGAACATAGGCCATAATGAGAAGGAAAGGGAGGAGAGGGGAAAGAGTCCCAGTGTTTCGAGTCTTCACCCTCTATGAGGAACAGGCCCTAGAGATCGCAGGGTTTCCTGAGTAAAGAGCAATGACCGACAGCAAGGTCAGCTTGAAGCCTGGTCAGGTCGGCACTGCCAAAGCAAATCTGCAGGCTGCCATGCTTGTGTGTTGACTGGGAGTGAGTGGTAAGGGAGCGTTTAAAAGTTAAGGGTGAGCTGCTGAGGCGCAAGTTGGGCAACTCAGATGGCGAGGGAGCTAGTAATGTTCAACACAAATTCCCATTAAACAATAGTTGGCCTTACACGGAGCTTTACTTCCATTTACTCATGCAGGCAAAGGCGGCACTTTGATTTGAGAAGCAATCTTCCTTCTGTTAGGGACACCTATTCCAGAATCCTTTGTCAAAGCTCTCTCTCTCTGTGGCTTTTCCCAAGATCTATTCCATGGCTGTTTGTAACTTTAAGCTTGCAGGTTTTCTGACCAGGCTGGCTGCCCTCTACATGCTTCTCTGTCTGCTTTGTGACCGCATGTTTGTGTCTTCCTTCTGTGGGTCTTTGTGATCATCTTTCACTGGCTGCCCACATGCTTCTCTGTCTTTGATCCCAAAAAGGTTCTCTCTCTCACTCTAAACTCCGTCCAGCCCTTCAAACAAAGCTTTTTTCCCTCGAGGTGGTCAAACCCAAATCTATTCCCATTATTTGGCTGACAGCCCATTCATGTCCACACAAAAGGCTGGAGCTAGGCCATTCATATGCAACTAGATTTCCATTACTGGACCATTAGGTCCTCAGACTCTGTTAATGGGAGGACGTCTGTCCTGCAGGAATGTCCTGAAGAATAGTGGGTCTTTGCTGAATCACATTATGCATTCCCTAATGAGGTTAGGTTTGAATGGGAGTCTGTGACTCAGCTAGGTATGGGTGGATCCCTTTGCCTTTGCTGCAAGCAGTTTTCCATTCTGCTTAAACTTTTAGATTGTCTGCTTCATTTATGGATCCCCATTTCTGAACCCATATTTCTAATATCTCCCTATCGTGGCACTAAGCTGATGCAGAGGATAGGCCAGAGTCTTGAGATTCAGGAGGAGATGTCAGCGACTTTTCGACTGCAAGACTGATTAGAGTAGTCCTAAAGCTTCAGGTGCAGGAGATGGTGCTGGCAATACGTGGTACTGAGGCCAACACTGCTAGGGTAGCGATCGCAGTGGAAAACCTGGAGTGCGACATCCACACCTTGAGTGGTGTCCAAGGCATGGCTCAGTCTGTGACAACCATGGCTGAGGGCCTCAACATCATGTCCCGGTTGATGAGGGAAATGTCCCAGGTGCAGGTGGGCATTGCCGAGGCACTGCAGAACATGGCCCATGTACTGAGGACCATTGCTAGAGATGTCGACGCCATGGTGCAGAAAATAGAGAGCCTCCAGGAAGGGCAGAGCCAGAAGACCCAGAGGCATCTGGAGGTTAATCCAGCTGCCCCACCTTCCCAGGGTCACCCAGGCCCCCTGGGCACCTTCAAGGAGGAGGAAGCACTGGCGGCCAAACCCGGAGCCTGCCACCAAGGAGATGACAGAGGTCTCCAGTTCTTCTAAATCCCCCCCCCCCCCCCCCCCCCCCCCCCCCCCCCTTCTGACACCGGCATATCTCAAAGGCAGCAGGCAGAACAGGTTGTTACGGTGACGCCTGTGACACCCTCTGGCTTCAGGCCCTTCAGAGGACATCCACCAAGGCCATAAGGCACAGAAAGCAGCAGGCTGCCTACACCTCGGAGGTGCATCCTGAGGACACACCTAGATGTAGCACTAGACGATGGAATATCAAGAAGAGTGAGGAGCACGGAGTGGGCATCCACAGGTCGGGGAATGGAAATATTCACTATTAAAACTTGTCAAGGGTGGCACACTCGTTAGCACTGCTGCTTCACAGTATTGAGGACCCAGGTTCGATCCCGGCTCCAGGTCACTGTCCGTGTGGAATTTGCACATTCTCCCTCTGTCTGTGTGGGTTCACCCCCACAACCCAAAGATGTGCAGAGTAGGTGGATTGGCCTCGCAAAATTGCCCCTTAATTGGAAAAACAAATTAGGTACTCTAAACTTTTTTAAAAAACTATTAAAACTAGTCATATCTGATACATGTGAAGCCTCTGTCATGTTAATCTTCACAGTGGGCCTGCCTGCACCCGTACCCCCTGTATCCCTCTGCTCCCCCCAACCCCGCAGGCACAGTGGGTCCAAGGTCAAAACCCCCCAATCCATTCAGAGGATTGGTGTGAGCTGTCAGCTGTTATGGGCCAGGGATTAGAGAACCCCAAAGTGTATCATGGAATTCACCTGACCCACAACTTTTAATAGATTGTGGACAGCGCACGGCCCACTCTACAGGTGTGGTACAACAGAAATTGGAAAGTATTTTTTAAAGCAAAACAATGTTTATTCTATAAACTCAAGTTAACCTTTTTAAAACATACGGTGAACATCTTAGCAACCATTAATTCAAATACAACCCCAAAGATTACAACACTAAGTAATCCTTACTTTCCTTTTAACATTCATAAGACTTAAAAAACTCTTTAACAAAAGCACATCAGGTTTAAATAAACTATTGAGAACATTTATCACTCTGAATTCACCAAATGATCAAGAGATAGTCTTTAAATGGCAGCGAGAACAACATTACACATTAAAACATAGAACATTACAGCACAGTACAGGCCCTTCAGCCCACGATGTTGTGCCAATCATTTATCCTAAGATCAACCTAACCTATATCCCTTCAATTTGCTGCTGTCCATGTGTCTGTCTAAGAGTTGCTTAAACGTCCCGAATGACTCTGACTCCACCACCTCTGCTGGCAGTGCATTCCATGCACTCACCACTCTCTGTGTAAAGAATCTACCTGACATTTCCCCTATACCTTCCTCCAATCACCTGAAAATTATGTGGCTGACTGCAGCTCCAACACTGAAACGAAACCAAAAAAAAAACAGACACACCCAGGCTTTTCTCAAAGTGAAACCAAAAGTTGACAGACAGCCAGCTCTACCCACACTCTGACATCACTGCAGTAATAAACACCCATTTCTTAAAGTACACCTACTACAGTTATTCTATAAAAAAAACACCCATTTCTTCAAGGTACTCTCACATAACACAGCAGAAAGATAGAAGTCAGACTTTATTAGGTCTTGAGGAGCGCCAGAGCTGTCCTCACAGCGAGTGATCATCACTCTCCTGCCATGTATGTTGACCCGTTGATAGTGGAAACACAGGCCCATCACCCTGGAGTGATGTTACGCTGACCCTTTAAAAAAATATATTTCTATTCTTGTCCTTTTTCACATTTTCATCGAATATACACCCAACAACAAATAACCAACCGTAACAAATACAATGGAAATACCCTGGCCAACAACTCCTTTACCCTACCTACTCCCAAACAACCCCAACATCTTAAATAGAGAACAAGAAAGAAAAAAAGAATCCACAGTCATCCCATGCATGATCACCAATAACCTATACATTCCAACCCCCCCCAACCCTCCCTCAAATGTTCGATGTCATCCAATTCTTGAAAGTGCATAATAAACAAAGCCCATGAATTGGAAAACCCTTCCCCTCAACTCGAACATCACTTTCTTGAGCGTTAAAAGCTCCAGTGGGTCCCTCCGCCAAGCCGAGGCACAGGGTAGAGAGACTGACCCCCACCCAACAGGACCTGCCTTCGGGCAATCCGCGAGGTGAAGGTTAAGACATCTGCCTCCGCACAAGCCTCCAACCCCGGCTGGTCCAACACACCGAAATGGCTTCTAGGGGCCCTGGTACAAGCCTCACATGCGCCACCCTCAAGATTAGACCTCCCTCCAAAACCCCTCCAGTTTTGGACAGGACCAAAACTTATGAACGTGATTTGCCGGGCTCTTCCCACAGCGTTCACATACATCCTCCATCCCTCAAAGAGTCGGCTCATCCTCGTCAAATACCCCCTACAGACCACCTTCAACTGTATCAGCCCCAACCTCGCGCACAAGGTTGAGGCATTCACCTTCCGGTGTATCTCACACAACAACCCCTCCTCCATGCCCTCCCCCAACTCTTCCTCCCACTTCGCCTTAATCCCCTTCAGTGATACCTTATCCTCCCCGAGAACCACCTCATAAATCGCCGACACTGCTCTCCATTTCCCCTGCCGTCAATACCACCTCCAATAATGTGGGGGCCGGCGCCATCGGGAAGCTCTGGACCACAATCCGGGCAAAATCTCAGATCTGCATATATCTAAACATCTCCACCTGCCCCAATCAATATTTCTCATGTCCTTTAATACCCTAAGTTCCGTCTCCTCCCATCTCTGAAAACTCCCATCCCACAAACATAGAACATAGAACGATGCAGCGCAGTACAGGCCCTTCGGCCCTCGATGTTGCACCGACATGGAAAAAATCTAAAGGCCATCTAACCTACACTATGCCCTTATCATCCATATGCTTTTCCAATAAATTTTTAAATGCCCTCAATGTTGGCGAGTTCACTACTGTTGCAGGTAGGGCATTCCACGGCCTCACCACTCTTTGCGTAAAAAACCCACCTCTGACCTCTGTCCTATATCTATTACTCCTCAATTTAAGGCTATGTCCCCTCGTGCTAGCCACCTCCATCCGCGGGAGAAGGCTCTCGCTGTCCACCCTATCTAACTCTCTGATCATTTTGTATGCCTCTATTAAGTCACCTCTTAACCTTCTTCTTTCTAACGAAAACAACCTCAAGTCCATCAGCCTTTCCTCATGAGATTTTCCCTCCGTACCAGGCAACATCCTGGTAAATCTCCTCTGCACCCGTTCCAAAGCTTCCATGTCCTTCCTATAATGAGGCGACCAGAACTGTACGCAATACTCCAAATGCGGCCGTACTAGAGTTTTGTACAACTGCAACATGACCTCATGGCTCCGGAACTCAATCCCTCTACCAATAAAGGCCAACACACCATAGGCCTTCTTCACAACCCTATCAACCTGGGTGGCAACTTTCAGGGATCTATGTACATGGACACCGAGATCCCTCTGCTCATCCACACAACCAAGAATTTTACCATTAGCCAAATATTCCGCATTCCTGTTATTCTTTCCAAAGTGAATCACCTCACACTTCTCCACATTAAACTCCATTTGCCACCTCTCAGCCCAGCTCTGCAGCTTATCTATGTCCCTCTGTAACCTGCAACATCCTTCCGCACTGTCTACAACTCCACCGACTTTAGTGTCGTCTGCAAATTTACTCACCCATCCTTCTGCGCCCTCCTCTAGGTCATTTATAAAAATGACAAACAGCAACGGCCCCAGAACAGATCCTTGTGGTACGCCACTCGTAACTGAACTCCATTCTGAACATTTCCCATCAACCACCACTCTCTGTCTTCTTTCAACTAGCCAATTTCTGATCCACATCTCTAAATCACCCTCAATCCCCAGCCTCCGTATTTTCTGCAATAGCCGACCGTGGGGAACCTTATCAAACGCTTTACTGAAATCCATATACACATCAACTGCTTTACCCTCGTCCACCTGTTCAGTCACCTTCTCAAAGAACTCGATAAGGTTTGTGAGGCATGACCTACCCTTCACAAAACCATGCTGACTATCCCTAATCATATTATTCCTATCTAGATGATTATAAATCGTATCATTTATAATCCTCTCCAAGACTTTACCCACCACAGACGTTAGGCTCACCGGCCTATAGTTACTGGGGTTATCTCTACTCCCCTTCTTGAACAAAGGGACCACATTTGCTATCTTCCAGTCCTCTGGCACTATTCCTGTAGCCAATGATGACCTAAAAATCAAAGCCAAAGGCTCAGCAATCTCTTCCCTGGCTTCCCAGAGAATCCTAGGATAAATCCCAGCCGGCCCCGGGGACTTATCTATTTTCACCTTGTCCAGAATTGCCAACACTTCTTCCCTACGCACCTCAATGCCATCTATTCTAATAGCCTGGGTCTCAGCATTCTCCTCCACAATATTATCTTTTTCTTGAGTGAATACTGACGAAAAGTATTCATTTAGTATCTCGCTTATCTCCTCAGCCTCCACACACAACTTCCCACCACTGTCCTTGACTGGCCCTACTCTTACCCTAGTCATTCTTTATTCCTGACATACCTATAGAAAGCTTTTGGGTTTTCCTTGATCCTACCTGCCAAAGACTTCTCATGTCCCCTCCTTGCTCGTCTCAGCTCTCTCTTTAGATCCTTCCTCGCTTCCTTGTAAATATCAAGCGCACCAACTGAAACTTCACGCCTCATCTTCACATAGGCCTCCTTCTTCCTCTTAACAAGAGATTCCACTTCTTTGGTAAACCACGGTTCCCTCGCTCGACCCCTTCCTCCCTGCCTGACTGGTACGTACTTATCAAGAACATGCAATAGCTGTTCCTTGAACAAGCTCCACATATCCAGTGTGCCCAACCCTTGCAGCCTACTTCTCCAACCAACACATCCTAAGTCATGTCTAATGGCATCATAATTGTCCTTCCCCCAGCTATAACTCTTGCCCTGCGGGGTATACTTATCCCTTTCCATCACTAACGTAAAGGTCACCGAATTGTGGTCACTGTTTCCAAAGTGCTCACCTACCTCCAGATCTAACACCTGGCCTGGTTCATTACCCAAAACCAAATCCAATGTGGCCTCGCCTCTTGTTGGCCTGTCAACATATTGTGTCAGGAAACCCTCCTGCACACATTGTACAAAGAATGACCCATCTAATGTACTCGAACTATATCTTTTCCAGTCAATATTTGGAAAGTAAAAGTCTCCCATAACAACTACCCTGTTACTTTCGCTCTTTTCCAGAATCATCTTCGCCATCCTTTCCTCTACATCCCTAGAACTATTAGGTGGCCTATAGAAAACTCCCAACAGGGTGACCTCTCCTTTCCTGTTTCTAACCTCAGCCCATACTACCTCAGAAGAAGAGTCCCCATCTGGCATCCTTTCCGCCACCGTAATAGTGTCCTTGACTAGCAGCGCCACACTTCCCCCTCTTTTGCCCCCTTCTCTGACCTTACTAAAACACCTAAACTCCGGAACCTGCAACAACCATTCCTGTCCCTGCTCTATCCATGTCTCTGAAATGGCCACAACATCGAAGTCCCAGGTACCAGCCCATGCTGCCAGTTCCCCTACCTTATTTCGTATACTCCTGGCATTGAAGTAGACACACTTCAAACCACCTACCTGAACACTGGCACCCTCCTGCGAATTCAAATCTGTGCTCCTGACCTCTATACTCTCAATCTCCCGTACCCCAAAACTACAGTCCAGGTTCCCATGCCCCTGCTGAACCTGGCTTAAACCTATCATTCCCCCAATCGGCATCTCCCTTGACCCCACCCACAACTTAAAAGTGCTGCCTCCAAATCTTCAAAGTCGGCATCACCACCGGACTTCGAATATTTTCCCGGGGCCATCAGAAGCGGCGCTGTTGCCAACGCCCTCGGCCCAGTCCCCCTGCACAGACTCTCGGCGTTCAACGCCAGCACCACCTGTCTCCCTCCCCTCTGCCGGTGACACAACTACATTCAATACCCTCCTAATATTTGAAAAGAGCTGCCTCCCTTTCACACACCATGTCTGATCTTCTCCTGTCATCTTCGGGATGCACTCCTCCAATCTACCCACCATCCACATTAGAGAGGGATACCGACCTATACGACCCACACTCTGTTGGATCCTTATCCTTCTTTAAAAACAAGGAATCAATGCCTGCTCCAAAGTCTGTGGCAACGCCCCTTCCCTATCGCCTCTTCAAACATCCCCCCCATCAGCGGCACCAACCTATCCCGACATTTCTTACAGTACTCCACCGGAAGCCCAACCAGTCCTCGTACCTTCCCTGACTGCATCCTTCCAATTGGCTTCCTTCATTTCCTGCTCCTCTATCGTCCCCTCCGTTATTGCCTTATCCTCCTCCCCCAACCTTGGGTATTCCAAACTATCCAGGAATTCCTGCGTCTCCCAATCCTCCCCATGTGGCTCCGACCTATACAACTTCTCAAACACCCTATTAATCTGGTCCGGGACCACCACCAACTTCAACGTCCTGTCCTGCAACTGAACAATTTCCCTCTCCACCGCCTCCCTCTGAAGTTGGCCTGCCAGCATGCATCCCGCCTTCTCCCCATACTCGGAGACTACTCCCCTCACCCGCCTCAATTGGCACACTGCCTTCCTTATGGACAGCCAATCAAAGCTCGCCTGCAACTCCTTTCTCTTTTCCAAAAGCGTTGGATCCACATCCTCTGCATACCTCCCGTCTACCTCCAACATCTCGTCTATCAACCTTTGCCTCTCCACACTCTCCTCTTTGTCCACCTTTGCCTTAACCAACCCTGGTAAGTGACTGGTAAGTAGTCTCTCTTTTTCTTTTCATTGTCTAATTTATTTATTTTTATTTTGAAATTCTAGTTGTTTAAGTTTACCACGGGTTTAAGACATGGCAGGAGATCCCAGACCCGTGTCATGCTCCTCGTGTGCGATGTGGGAGCTCAGGGACACGTCCACTGTCCCTGGCTCCTTCACGTGCAAGAAGTGTGTTCAGTTGCAGCTCTTGTTAGACCGCTTGACGGCTCTGGAGCTGCGGATGGACTCACTTTGGAGCATCCGCGATGCTGAGGAGGTCGTGGATAGCACATTTAGCGAGTTGGTCACACCGCAGGTGAAGGTTACTGAGGGAGATAGAAAATGGGTGACCAAAAGAAAGAGCAAGAGTAGGAAGGCAGCGCAGGTGTCCCCTGCGGTCATCTCCCTGCAAAACAGATATACTGCTTTGGATACTGTTGAGGGAGATGGCTCACCAGGGGAAGGCAGCAGCAGCCAGGTTCATGGCACCGTGGCTGGCTCTGCTGCACAGCAGGGCAGGAAGAAAAATGGCAGGGCTATAGTGATAGGGGACTCGATCGTAAGGGGAATAGACAGGCGGTTCTGTGGACGCAATCAAGACTCCAGGATGGTATGTTGCCTCCCTGGTGCAAGGGTCAAGGATGTCTCGGAGCGGCTGCAGGACATTCTGGGGGGGGGGGGGGGTGAACAGCCAGCTGTCGTGGTGCACATAGGCACCAACGATATAGGTAAAAAACGGGATGAGGTCCTACAAGCGGAATTCAGGGAGTTAGGAGTTAAACTAAAAAGTAGGACCTCAAAGGTAGTAATCTCAGGATTGCTACCAGTGCCACGAGCTAGTCAGAGTAGGAATGTCAGGATAGATAGGATGAATGCGTGGCTCGAGAGATGGTGCAAGAGGGAGGGATTCAAATTCCTGGTGCATTGGGACCGGCTCAGGGGGAGGTGGGACCAGTACAAACCGGACGGTCTGCACCTGGGCAGGACTGGAACCGATGTCCTGGGGGGGTGTTTTCTAGAGCTGTTGGGGAGGGTTTAAAATAATGTGGCAGGGGGATGGGAACCGATGCACGAAGTTGGAAGGTAGTAAAACAGGGACAGAAGCAAAAGGAAGTAAGGGGAAAAGTGCAAGGCAGAGAAGACATAGTCAAAAATCTAAAAGGGCGACAGTACAAGGTACAGTGACTGAAGGGAGCTCAGTGAATAGGCCCAGTAATAACAAAAGGAATAAAACTGGAGATGTTAAGATTCAAAACAGAGGTAAAAAAAACCAACATAAGGGTACTTTACCTGAATGCTCGTAGTATTCGGAATAAAGTAAATGAGTTGATGGCACAAATCATCGTAAATGACTATGATTTAGTGGCCATTATTGAAACATGGTTAAAGGATGGTCACGACTGGGAGTTAAATATCCGAGGGTATCAAACTATTCGGAAGGACAGAGTGGAAGGCAAGGGAGGTGGTGTTGCTCTGTTATTTAAGGATGACATCCGAGCAATAGTAAGGGATGACATCGGTGCTATGGAGGATAAGGTTGAATCCATTTGGGTGGAAATCAGGAATAGTAAGGCGAAAAAGTCACTGATAGGAGTAGTCTATCGGCCACCAAATAGTAACGATATGGTGGGGCAGGCAATAAACAAAGAAATAACTGATGCATGTTGAAATGGTACAGCAGTTATCATGGGGGATTTTAATCTACATGTCGATTGGTTTAACCAGGTCGGTCAAGGCAACCGTGAGGAGGAGTTTATAGAATGTATCCGCGATAGTTTCCTAGAACAGTATGTAATGGAACCTACGAGGGAACAAGCGGTCCTAGATCTTGTCCTGTGTAATGAGACAGGATTGATTCATGATCTCATAGTTAGGGATCCTCTCGGAAGGAGCAATCACAATATGGTGGAATTTAAAATACAGATGGAGGGTGAGAAAGTAAAATCAAATACTAGTGTTTTGTGTTTAAACGAAGGAGATTACAAGAGGATGAGAGAAGAACTAGCTAAGGTAGACTGGGAGCTAAGACTTTATGGTGGAACAGTTGAGGAACAGTGGAGAACCTTCCAAGCGATGTTTCACAGTGCTCAGCAAAGGTTTATACCAACAAAAAGGAAGGAGGGAAGAAAGAGGGAAAATCGACCGTGGATATCTAAGGAATTAAGGGAGAGTATCAAATTGAAGGAAAAAGCATATAAAATGGCAAAGATTGCTGGGAGATTAGAGGACTGGGAAATCTTTAGGGGGCAACAGAAAGCTACTAAAAAAGCTATAAAGAAGAGTAACATAGAGTATGAGAGTAAACTTGCTCAGAATATAAAAACAGACAGTAAAAGTTTTTACAAATATATAAGACAAAAAAGAGTGGCTAAGGTAAATATTGGTCCTTTAGAGGATGAGAAGGGAGTTTTAATAATGGGAAATGAGGAAATGGCTGAGGAACTGAACAGGTTTTTTGGGTCGGTCTTCACAGTGGAAGACACAAATAACATGCCAGTGACTGATAGAAATGGGGCTATGACAGGTGAGGACCTTGAGAGGATTGTTATCACTAAGGAGGGAGTGATGGGCAAGCTATTGGGGCTAAAGGTAGACAAGTTATAGCTTTAAATTGAGGGGTGAGAGATATAGGACAGATGTCAGAGGCAGTTTCTTTACTCAGAGAGTAGTAGGGGTGTGGAACGCCCTGCCTGCAATAGTAGTAGACTCGCCAACTTTAAGGGTATTTAAGTGGTCACTGGATAGACATATGGATGAAAATGGAATAGTGTAGGTCAGATAGGCTTCAGATGGTTTCACGGGTCGGCGCAACATCGAGGGCCGAAGGGCCCGTACTGCGCTGTAGTGTTCTATGTTCTATGTTCTAAGTCTCCTGGCCCTGATGGAATGCATCCCAGAGTGCTAAAAGAGATGGCTAGGGAAATTGCAGATGCACTAGTGATAATTTACCGAAATTCACTAGACTCTGGGGTGGTCCCGGTGGATTGGAAATTAGCAAACGTGACACCACTTTTTAAAAAAGGAGGTAGGCAGAAAGCAGGAAATTATAGGCCAGTGAGCTTAACTTCGGTAGTAGGGAAGATGCTAGAATCTACCATCAAGGAAGAAATTGCGAGGCATCTGGATAGAAATTGTCCCATTGGGCAGACGCAGCATGGGTTCGTAAAGGGCAGGTCATGCCTAACTAATTTAGTGGAATTTTTTGAGGACATTACCAGTGCAGTAGATAACGGGGAGCCGATGGATGTGGTATATCTGGATTTCCAGAAAGCCTTTGACAAGGTGCCACACAAAAGGTTGCTGCATAAGATAAAGATGCATGGCATTAAGGGTAAAGTAGTAGCATGGATAGAGGATTGGTTAATTAATAGAAAGCAAAGAGTTGGGATAAATGGGTGTTTCTCTGGTTGGCAATCAGTAGCGAGTGGTGTCCCTCAGGGATCTGTGTTGGGCCCACAATTGTTCACAATTTACATAGATGATTTGGAGTTGGGGACCAAGGGCAATGTGTCCAAGTTTGCAGATGACACTAAGATGAGTGGTAAAGCGAAAAGTGCAGAGGATACTGGAAGTCTGCAGAGGGATTTGGATAGGTTAAGTGAATGGGCTAGGGTCTGGCAGATGGAATACAATGTTGACAAATGTGAGGTTATCCATTTTGGTAGGAATAACAGCAAACGGGATTATTATTTAAACGATAAAATATTAAAGCATGCCGCTGTTCAGAGAGACTTGGGTGTGCTAGTGCATGAGTCACAGAAGGTTGGTTTACAAGTGCAACAGGTGATTAAGAAGGCAAATGGAATTTTGTCCTTCATTGCCAGAGGGATGGAGTTTAAGACTAGGGAGGTTATGCTGTAATTGTATAAGGTGTTAGTGAGGCCACACCTGGAGTATTGTGTTCAGTTTTGGTCTCCCTACTTGAGAAAGAATGTACTGGCACTGGAGGGTGTGCAGAGGAGATTCACGAGGTTAATCCCAGAGCTGAAGGGGTTGGATTACGAGGAGAGGTTGAGTAGACTGGGACTGTACTCGTTGGAATTTAGAAGGATGAGGGGGGATCTTATAGAAACATTTAAAATTATGAAGGGAATAGATAGGATAGATGCGGGCAGGTTGTTTCCACTGGCGGGTGACAGCAGAACTAGGGGACATAGCCTCAAAATAAGGGGAAGTAGATTTAGGACTGAGTTTAGGAGGAACTTCTTCACCCAAAGGGTTGTGAATCTATGGAATTCCTTGCCCAGTGAAGCAGCTGAGGCTCCTTCATTACATGTTTTTAAGGTAAAGATAGATAGTTTTTTGAAGAATAAAGGGATTAAGGGTTATGGTGTGCGGGCCGGAAAGTGGAGCTGAGTCCACAAAAGATCAGCCATGATCTAATTGAATGGCGGAGCAGGCTCGAGGGGCCAGATGGCCTACTCCTGCTCCTAGTTCTTATGTTCTTATCACCTCCCCCCTCACCACCGCCTCCAGAGATTCCCATATCACCATACAATTACCCCACGTATTCCTCAATTACTTTCCCAATCTTATCACAAAACCCTCAATCCCCCAAAAACCCCACATTCAATCTCCACCCTGGACTCTGCATTGCCCCCTTCTCCAACACCCAATGCGGCACATGATCCGATATTGCAATTGCCGAATATTCCTATCCCTTAACCCCACCACAAAAAAATGCATCCTCAAATAGACCTTGTGGACCGAAGGGAAAAATAAATACTCCTGCTCATCCGGGTGCAAAAACCTCCAAGGGTCCACTCCTCCCATTTCCTCCATACGTCCGGTCAATGCCTCCCCCCCCCCCCCCCCCCGGACTGGGCAAGCGACTGCGGCCACGACCTGTCCAATCTTGGTTCCTGCACCAAGTTCCAGTCTCCACCCACTCATGTGAATCCAAGTCGGGATGGCCTATACATCTTCTTCACGAACCCTACATCATCCCAGTTTGGGCCATACACACTTGCCAACGCCACCAACACCCCTCCAATGCCCCGGTCACTATCACATACCTACCTCCCTGATCCAGCACCACTTTCTACATTTGGAACCTCACTCTTTTACTAACCAAGACTGCTACGCCCCCGCGCCCTGCCATTAAAACCCGAGTGAAATAACTGACACCCCAGCCCTTCCGAAGCCTCACCTGATCATTCACCATCAAATAAATCTCCTGCAGGATCGCAACATCAGCCTTCAAACTCTACAGGTGCACAAGCGCCATCGACCTCTTCACCGGTACTCCCAAACCTCTCACGTTCCATGTAACTAGCATAACAGGGGGTCTCTTCACAACACCCCCCCCCCACACATTCTTCTCCCCTCTCAGAACACCCCCCCCCCCCCCCCCCCCCCCCATCCTTCCACTTCCTCTCGAAAAACTTCACCCAGTATCCTTGCCACTTTTTGGGCTTGGTCTGGGATCGTAATAGAGTGCAGCTGAGCACGGCTTTCCTAATGTTATCGGCAGAGGTCTGGGGTCTCGGGGCTCCTGATATGGCTAGGGGTGAGTGTGGAGAGCGAGGGTTGTCAGCACAATTGGCTCGCAAGATGGCACTCTGAGAGAAGGCAGGGCAGTCATGGTAAGGGTAGGGGAGACTTGGGGGATTTGAGGATCCCGGGGATGGGAGTCCTAACTGATTGTTGGTCTCTCTCCAATTCCATCCAGATAATAAAATGTTTGCTGGTGTAGATCCAATAGAGGTCTCCCTCGCTATGCCTGTGGCAGCCAAGGTGGGCAGGCCACCATGAGGCTGAGGAGGGGCCAAAATGGGAGGACCCCGACAGCCCAAGTTGTACAGACATTATTGGTTCTTCCATGAGCTGACGGACACGATGTGCCACAGAAGTCTCCGCCTCAGCATGGAGACAATTCGGCACCTGTGCCACATCCTTGGAGACATGGCACCCCATGAGGAGGACAGCTGCTCCCGATGGCCGTGAAGGTCACTGCCACCGGGTCATTCCAGGGTTCAACTGGGGGCCTGAGAGGCATATCACAGTCATTTGCCCAAATATGCATCCGGTATGAAAGGGAAAATGCTGGAAAATCTGAGCAAGTCTGACAGCATCTGTAGGGAGACAAAAGAGCTAACGTTTCGAGTCCGATGACTCTTTGTCAAAGCTCATCTGACTCGAAACATTAGCTCTTTTCTCTCCCTACAGATGCTGCCAGACTTGCTCAGATTTTCCAGCATTTTCCCTTTCGTTTCAGATTCCAGCATCCGCACTAATTTGCTTTTATGCATCCAGTAGGCTGAGGCCGTCGGTTCAACACCCCCAACCCCATTCCCCCCTCCTCCCCATTCCTCTTTTTGTGAGGCCACGAAGAATCCAGCATGAGTTTGCAGAATCGAAAGAAATAACTTTATTTACAATTATATATATACAACAGCAGCAGTACTCTACCACTGCTCTCTCCTCTAGCTGGTTCCACACTGGCCAGCTCTATTTCTGCAGCTGACTCTGCTAATGATTTCTCCGCTTCCTCATTTGGGGGAGCTCATACTCACTAAGGATTGTGGGACAGCCAATAGTCCCTAGCCAATAATAATCAGGCAGGTTATAACAGCTCCTCCCCCATCATGCCACCCCTCCTTGAGCACCCTGTTTCCCCCCTCCAAGGGCCTGTGTAATTTAGTCAGCTAGTGAGGGGAGGGGCTGCGGACATTGGAGCCTGGTGAGCAGGTTTCGATGGGCCTAGGAGGTGTGAAAAGTTGGGGGGGCGCAAGGATACTGGGTGAGGTTTTTCGAGAGGAAGTGGAGGGGAGTTCTGAGAGGGGAGGAGAGTGTGTGGGGGGGGTGTGAAGAGACCCCTGTTAGGCTAGTTACGTGGAACGTGAGGGGTTTGGGAGGACCGGTGAAGAGGTCGACGATGAACAAAACCCCAATATTTGAGGTTGTTTTATAAAACTGTGTGGAAAGAAATATTTGCTCCAGGAGTGATTGCATGAAAAAATAGGGATTTAGTGGGTTTTTTAAAAATTTCCAATTTAGCATTGGCCAATCCACCTACCCTGTACATTTTATTTTTATTCACAAATGGGATGTGGACTTCACTGGTTCGGCCAGCAGTTATTGACCATCCCTAGTTGTCCTTTAGAAAGTGGTGGTGAGTTGAATCTTGAACTGCTGCAGTCCTTGAAGTGTAGGTATAACCACTGTGCTATTAGGGAGGGAGTTCCAGGATGTTGCCCCAGCAACAATGAAGGAACAGCAATATATTTCCAAGTCAGGGTGGTGAGTGACTTGAAGGGGAACCTCCAGGTGGTGGGGTTCCCAGGTGTCTGCTGCTCTTGTCCTTCTACATGGTAGTGGTTGTAGATTTGGAGGGTATTGTCTAAGGAACCTTGGTGAGAAGTGGGAAGATGAGCTGAGGGAAGAGATAGAGGTGGGTTTGGGGGCGGATACCTTAGGCAGAGTTAACACATCCTCATCATGTGCCAGGCTCAGCCTGATAGACCGGGCACACATGACGGTGGTCCGGATGAGCAAGTTTTTTGGGATAGAGGACAGGTGTGCGTGGGAGGGCCAGCAAATCATGTCCACATTTTTGGGCATGCCCGAAGCTTAGAGGATTTTGACAGGGTTTTGCTAAGGCTATGTCCATGGTACCTAAAACACGGGTGATGCCGAGTCCAGAGGTGGCAATCTTCGGAGTGTCAGAAAAGCCGGGAGTTCAGGGGGCGAGTGAGGCTGACATTTTGGCCTTTGTCTCCCTGGTAGCCCGGAGATGGATACTGTTAATGTGGAGGGATTCGAAGCCGCTGGAATCAGAGACCTGGGTTAGCGACAAGACTGGGTTTCTCAGTCTTGAGAAAATAAAGTTCGCCCTATGAGGGTCAATGTTAGGGTTCGTCCGGAGGTTGCAGCCGTTTGTCAACTTTTTCGGGGAAAATTAAATGTCAGCAGAGGCAGAAATCTAAGGAGGGTTAGGCTATATTTTCTTTGTTGGGTTGTGAGGAATGTGTCAGGGATGGAAATGTTTTATATACCATGTGTATGTTGTTGTTATTATTATTATAAAAATATAAATACCCTAATAACATGGTTTTTTAAAAAACAGAAACCTTGGTGAGTTGCTGCAATGCATCTTGTAGATGGTACAATCAGCTGCCACTGTTTGTCGGTGGTGGAATGTTTGTGGAAGGAGGAGCAATCAAACAGGCTGCTTTGTCTTGGATGGTTTTGAGCTTCTTGAGTGTTGTTGGAGCTGCACTTATCCAGGCAAGTGGAGACTATTCCATTACACTCCTGACTTGTGGACAGGCTTTTGGGGGGGGGGGGGGGGGGGGGGGGGGGGTCATGAGGTGAGTTACTCACCATAGGATTCCTAGTCTTTGACCTGCCCTGGTAGCCACAGTATTAATGTGGCTAGTCCAGTTCAGTTTCTGATCAATGGTAACCACCCAGGATGTTGATTGTGGGGGATTCAGCGATGGTAATGCCATTGAGTGTCAAAGGGCAGTGGTGATCCTCTCTTGTGGGAGATGATCATTGTCTGGTACTTGTGTGGCACAACTGTAACTTGCCACTTAATAACCATTATCTTTATTGTCACAAGTAGGCTTACGTTAACACTGCAATGAAGTTACTGTGAAAAGTTGCCACATTCCGATGCCTGTTCGGGTACACAGAGGGAGAATTCAGAATGTCCAAATTACTAACAGCACATCTTTAGGGACTTATGGGCAGAAACCCATGCAGACACAGGGAGAATATCTTCCAAACTCCACACAGACAGTGACCCAAGTCGGGAATCGAATCTGGGATCCTGGCGCTGTGAAGCCATAGTGCAGCCCAAACCTGGATATTGTCCCGGTCTTGCTGCATTTGGACATGGACTGCTTCATTATTTGAGGAGTTGCGAATGGTGCTGAACATTGTGCAGTCATCCGCAAACATTCCCACTTCTGACCTTATGATGGAAGGGAGGTGATTGATGAAGCAGCTGAAGATGGTTGGGCCCAGGACACTACCCTGAGGAACGTCAAAGGAAACAGAGTAGTGATAAATAATTGTGCTTCAGATTGGAGGAAGGTTTGTAATGGAGCTCCGCAACGGTCAGTGTTGTGACCCTTGCTCTTTCTGATGTATTTATTCTTTCATGAGATGTGGGCGTTGTTGGCTGGGGCAGCATTCAGTGCTCATCCTTGACGCCATTTAAAAGTCAACCACATTGTTATGGGTCTGGAGTCACATGTGGGCCAGGCCAGCTAAGGATGGCTGACTTCCTTTCCTAAAGGACATAAGTGAGCCAGATGTGTTTTTTGACAATTGACAACAGTTTCATGGTTATCATTAGAATTTCAATTACAGATTCTTTTATTGAATTCAAATATCACCATCTGCCGTGAGGAGATTCAAACCCAGGATTCCAGAACATGACTCTGGGTCTTTGAATTACTAGTCTATCAGCAATACCATTACGCCACTATCTCCCCATGTTGTAGGGTTGTGGGGGTAAGACCCACAAAGACAGGGGGAGAATGTGCAAACTCCACACAGACAGTGACCTGGGGCTGGGATCGAACCCGGGTCCTCAGCGCTGTGAGGCAGCAGTGCTGATCACTGCGCCACCGTGCAATCTCGGGATTTGGTATTTTAAAACAGAACTTTCTTATGGCTACAATATAAAATTCTTTAACTTCACACCCAAAAAGAACAGCTTAAAATCACCCCTTTAACAATGCTACTGAATTTCCCATTAACACAACAAGAAATAAACATATAGCTCTCAAACCACCTTAACATCAGCAAGGCATAATGTAATATTTGCTTTCCAGAACAGACTTTTGGCTCCTGTTAGAACCCCTTCAGACTCTGGCTGAATATCTTCCAATAGCTGTTTCAATTGAGTTGTTTCAGCCTCTTCCTTGACTTCAGACACGACTGCTCTGCTTTCACCATATTTATGATTTTTAGAACTATCCTACTGGGAGAGAATTGTCTTTACTTGTGGTGAAAACAAGGGTTGTCAGATCAGACATCAACTCTCTCCAAAAGCTTTCTCAAAATGTCTCTCTGAATCTCTTAGCTCCACCCAGCAATGACATTGTCTCCCCAAGTTAAAAAAACAAATGAATTTTCCAGGGACTGAAAGCACATTAACTTAGGGACTGTCCCCAGTCAAACCACAGTGCATTAGACAGACTGAAAAAAAACATTTCTCTGGCCAATTTCATCATCTGACTCATAAAAGCTCCCAGGCTCTGCAAACCAGGATTTCTTGTTTTAAGAAAAAGATGACCGCGACAGTGAAACACACTATAATCCCAGGCTTTTAACCCTTAAATTGCCCAATACTTTGAATCCAATATTCCTAAAATCCTCCATTCGTCACACCTGCACTCATCCACACACTTATCCTTTGGCTACGAAAGGATTCCCAGTGGTGAAGCCCTGCTCTTTGTGTTTGATTGTTGGCAGCTCCCTCTGTGGTGTTGATGCGTCGAGAGTTCAGGCACACTGTTCGGACATCAGAGGTTGCTGGATATACATTGCACTAATCATCCACTGAGACATGGCACCTGTGCCTTCGAAGAGGCACTTGAGAGTTCAGGAGCATGAAGTGCTCCCACAACTAACAAAGCTAAATCCTCATTTGAAATAGCCTTCAGCTGTGAAGCTAAAGGCTGCTCACAGTCAAAGGGGGTGAAATTAACTTTTTGGAGAGAGGCTGCATTTGGGCTTTGCCCTGAAAGAGTTTTGTAGGACTGACAGGCTGCAGCTGTGGTTGCCCCTGTTTTGGGTCTCCACAATATTTAAAGATGGCTTGAAGGGCTCACAGAAGTAAAGCCCATCACCCAACCCCTCCCCCGTACCCCAGTCCAGGGTGACCCTGGAATGTTCCAACCCCCCCCGAACAATCCCAACCCCCCCCTGAAGGGCCCCCCACCCCCCCCCCCCCCCCCCCCCCCAAAACCCCGGTGCCCATGAACTGCATGCCAGTAAATGGAAAGGGCTACTCATCTCCACTCCGAGGCATTGTGCCAGCTTCACCTTTTGGACAAGGAATAATAAACGATGCCCGTGTAACTTCCTGCTGGGTAATTCCAAGGTCCGCTGCATTTGACTTCAATCTCATTAATGAGATCGAAATGAATGAAAATTAGAGTAAATAATATTCTCGCCATTTTTGGGTGAGATCTGGTACTCGCTATCAGGAGCGAGCCAGATGAATCTTAAAATGGTTCGTGACCCGGCACAGATCTTGATTTTGCCCTGTCCCGCTATTTATGCCAGGTGCAACGCGGTCTCCGATTCGCACTCGAAATGACAAATGTGCAAGGCACAAGAAGATAACCCTAGTACAAATAAGGAAATAAAAGATGGGTCTGTGGGAGGTATAAATGGCAGTAGCAAAATCAGTACCAATAACTAATATCCAAAAAAATAGCAGAAGTAACTGACTTGAAATTGTTGAACTCGTGTTGAGTCCATAATGTTGTAAAGTGTCTTCTCTGTCTGCAGCCCCCTCTATATTTCATTAAACCATGCCTCCTTGTCTGCCACTAGGAGCCTGTTCAGCTGGCAAATTCCTCATGCAGCGAGGGGGGTCAATATGAGCATTTAATTATGGAAGCTGGCTGCCTGACTCATTGGGTAGAACTGTGGCTCATGAGCTGCAGGAGCAGTCAGCGTAAATGGCAATTTGGACCAAAAATCTCACGTGAAATGACATTCTCACCGGCAAGATCTAGTTTCCCGATTTTCCATGCCCCTGGCCTGTGACGTAATGCAGTTCCCATCCAGGAAGGTCAGGAACCTTATTTTAATACATTAGCATCTAATTTGTGAGCCTTCCAGCCTGGGCTTCCATTCTCTCTGAACATCCATTCTCAATATTGTGAATATTCGTGACGGCATGCCGGCATGGTTTTCAACAGCTCTATAAAATCGTGAACCTGGCGATCTCACCTCCAAGTTTCAGCTGGGAGGACAGGGTGTGTGTCGCCGTCGCAGTCAACCCCCCCAGAGGCTGCAAGGGACAGGGCATCAGAATGGAAGGCTCGAATGATTAGGAAACCATGATAGCTTAGAGAATGAAGGGTCACGTAAAGGGTTGAGTTGAGTGGAAATTGGAGTCTCGAGATTAATCAGGTGAGCCTCGCCAGCCACAGGAGTGCCCACTTCCTTTGTTTAAAAAAATATTCAGACAAACCGAAACAAAGCAAAATGATACATTATAAATAACCAACACTCACTCACCCTGCTCCCCACTCTCGTCCCTTCCTCCCATCCTGCCTTTCCCATTTTAACCCTCTTACTCCCCCTCCCCACCTCCCCTTTTGCTGACTTCTCAATCCTCCTTAAAGAGTCAATGAACGGCTTCCAGCTCCAACGACTGCCTCAAGACGAACTTGACCTTATGCAGATTCAGGAATTCTGCAAGCGAGCTCACCCACACCCTCGCTTTCGTCAGCTCCAAGGCTATCAGGGAGGCAAAGGCCTCTCTCACCTCCTGGACTCCCGAATCTTCTGACATCCCGAATAAAAGTACCTCTGGACTCGAGGCTACCTTTACCCCCAACACCTCGGATATTACAGCCGCATACCCCTGCCAGAACCCCTTTAGCTTCGGAAATGCCCAGAACATGTGGAAATGATTTGTGGGTCTCCCTGCGCACCACCCACACCTATCCTCTATCCCCTCAAAAATTACTCATCCGCGCTACCATTATCTGTGCCCTGTGAAGTACCTTAAACTAGATGAAGCTTCGCCTCAAACAGGACGAGGATGCATTCACGCTCCGCAGTGCCTCAGCCCACTACCCGGCTTCCACCTCCGCACCCAGCTGCTCCTCCCACTTCTGTTTTATATCCTCCACCAGGGTCCCCCTCCCTATCCATCAGCTCCTTGTAGACCTCAGACACCTTCCCCTCCCCTAACTCCTCCTTCGACAGCACCTTGTAACCCCAAGGGCGGTAACCCAGGCAAGGACAGTACCTCTCTCTTCACAAAATTCCACTCCCCTCCATAAACTCCTTCAGCTCATTCGCCACTGGCAACACCGTCCCCGACCTCAGGCTCGAGCAGTCCAAGCTTGGCTCTTATTAAAATCCCCCACCCCCGTGATCAACCGGTGAGAGTCCAGGTCAGGAATCTTCCTTAGAACCCGCCTCATGAAATCTACATCATCCCAATTTGAGGCGCTAAAGGTTTACCAAGACCACCGGCATCCCCTCCATCAGGAGCCTCCCAGGCCCTCCTCCAGCGGATCTGCCACAACGCTCCCCACCTCGAACGCCACCCGCTTATTCACCAATACCACTCACTCGTCTTCATGTGGAACACTTCCCGAGTGGAACACTTGCCCCATCCATCCTTTCCTCAACCTTGTCTGGTCCCCCATCTTTAAGTGCATCTCTAGCAAAATGGCCACGCTGCCTTCAGACTCCTTAGGTGCACAAATAGACGTGACCGCTTGACCGGCCCATTCAGCCCCCTCACCTTCCACGTGATCAGCCTGGTCGGGGGGCACCGCCCCACTCCCCTGCCCATGTCACACGACCCTCCCAGCCCACTCTCCGATGTCCATCGTCATCACTCCCTTTCAGGCTGCGCCACAGCAACCACACCCTTGTCAACAACCCTTCCCTCCTCCCCCCTCTCCCAAACGAAACAACAACCCATCCCCCTATGCCTACCTCCCGACTATCCTCCACTGCACTTCAGTTAACTAGCCTGCCCAGCTCGCATACACTCTACACTCCCAAATTCCCCTCCTCCCCCCCCCCCCCCATGCTCCCCCAAAAAACAGAAAAGATGCACTCACCCTTGATACTCCCCCCAAGGAGGGACCTGCCCTCCAAACACCCCGTCATCAAAACATAAAGAACGTTTCAAGGGGAAAAGTTCCCAGGGAACAAAACAAACCTCCTCACAAACTTCTTCAAAGTTCAATGCCCTCCTTCTCCTGCCAGTCCATTGTCCCTCACAAACTCCATCACTTCCTCTGGCTTGCCAAAATAATATTCACGCTTCTGAAAACTCACTCAGAGGTGGGCTGGGTACACCCCCCTGAATTCACCCCCTTCTTGAAGAGGGCAGCCTTGATTAAACCCGGCGGCCCTTCTCTTGGCGAGCTTTGCACCCAGGTCTTGAAACACCCTCAGCTCGTTCCCTTCCCAGGTGCACTTCCTCCTCTGCCTCGCCCACCGAAGAATCCTCTCTTTATCCAGAAAGCGGTGCAACCGCACATCCGTCACCCATTTGCGGCATCCACATCTACATCAGTGCCCTGTACGTTCGGTCAACCTCCAGGGGCCCCATCAACTGCTCCAACATTTTGGCCACATACGTACCAGCCTCCGCACCTTCAGGCATCCCCACAATCCTTAAATTTTGCCTCCTGCAGCAGTTCTCTGGATCCTCCACCTTCTCCTTCAGCCTTTTCTGGGTCTCCCACATCACCCCCACCTCAGCCGCCAGCAAGGCGAGCTGTTCCTCGTGCTCCCCTACCGCCTCTTCCACTTTCTGGAACGTCCAGCTCTGGGACTCCAACCTCTGCTCCACTCTCTTGATACTTGATATAGCCGGCTCCACACTTTGGCCAGGTCTTCCAGAGCCTTCTTCCTCTGCTGGCTGAACCTAGCATTCAGAAATTCCACCAACTACTCGGTTGACCACTGGGTGGGCAGAAGGGGTCCTTTGCCCTCCACCTGTGGTGCAACACGAAGACTCGCCTATTCCAACAGCTCCTTTCTTCTCAGCCCACTCCTAGTTCGTAGATCCACCCACCAGTCACACCAGAGGAGTTGTACCTTTTCCAGGTACTCGTACACCTCTTTCCATCCAAAGCTTCGCCCTTCAAAGGGGGAAAGGACTGAAAAATACCACCTTGAGCGGGAACCACCAAATGTGCGACGGCTCACTCCAAGGCCACCACCAGAAGTTGTGTACCCACTTCCATCAAGTCAGCATTGCAATGTATGATTGTGCCACTGATTGGCACCCCTAGTTAACCCTTTGGGAGCTAAGCCCCCCATTCATTGAACTCTATGGCTTGCACTCATCTCTCAATAAAATAGTTGTGCCACAGGTTTAGCCCCCAATTCAAGGGGCAAAGGTTTCAGAGCTCAGCAGGCAGCCCTGAAACAAGTGCCGTGGCAGTGTTTCAGCCCCCCAGGAAGTCAGCACACAGGTCAAGTCATTGAACCTAAGTGTCCTCCCTTCTCACACTTGGGGGGTTCTGTGGGCCACTGATGCTATCCAAGATAGATGCGCAGGCGGAGTTGAAAGAAGCTCATTTGGGGACATGGCTCTTATGTTAGAGGGTAAGTGAGTGTAGCTCACATACGTGAGCTACACTCACGTATGTGAGGTGCACACATAGGGGAGTGTGCACAGGTGGGTGGATGTCCCATGTCTTGATAGGGCAATGGGTCAGGACGTTGACAGGGCTTCTCACTGCTCAGAGATCTGTTTCTTCCCTTTCAGGTTTTGGAGTGTGAGGATGATGGAGTCAGTGGAGTTGGCTGTTCTCCTAATTGCAGTGGAACTGGAGAGATGACATCACTGTGCAGCTACATGTGAACAGGACCAGTGTCCTGCAGAGGAAGGAAGTGGCAAGGCCCGCTGACTTACCGGGGGCTGGGACACACATAGAAGTGGCTCGGAGGAGACACTACCAGGCACGTGTGTACTGCAGGAGAACAACATGCCTCCAGATGACGGAGATCCAGTGCCGGAGAAACATACCAGAAACAAAAACAGAAGCGGGAGGTGGCATTCGGCCTTTGAGCCTGCTCCACCATTCAATATGATCAAGGTTGATCATCAAGTTCAATACCCTGATCCCGCATTCCTCCATATCCCTTTAGCCCCAAGAGCTATATTGATTTCTTTCTTGAAATTGCACAACGTTTTGGCGTCAATTACTTTATGTGGTAGTGAATTCCACTGATTCACCACTCGCTGGGTGAAGAAATTTCTCCTCACTTCAGTCCTAAAAGGTTTACCCCTTATGCTCAAACTATGACCCCTAAGGGCAGCACAGTGGTTCAGTGGTTAGCACTGCTGCCCTCCACGGCGCTGAGATCCCAGATTCGCTGCCGGCTCTGGGTCACTGTCTGTGTGGAGTTTGCACATTCTCCCCGTGTTTGCGTGGGTTTCGCCCCCACAACCCAAAGATGTGCAGGGTAGGTGGATTGGCCATGCTAAATTGCCCCTTAATTGGAAAAAATGAATTGGGTGCTCTAAATTTATTGAAAAAAAACTATGACCCCTAGTTCTGGACTCCCATGCCATCGAGAGCAATCTTTCTGAATCTGCCCTGTTTAATCCTGTTAGAATTTTATCAGTTTCTAGGAGATCCCCTCTCACTCTTCTAAACTCCAATGAATATAATCCTAACCGACTTAGTCCCTCCTCATAGGACAGTCCGCCATCCCAGGAATCACCTAGTAAAACTTTATTGCACTCCCTGTGTCTGTCCCTCGGGATGATGGACCACCTGTGCCAGGTAACAGGAGTTGGTGCCACGTGAGCTGGGAGGTTGTCCATTCCCTGAGGTCCTGAAGATCACAGCTATGCAGAACTTTTATGCCAGCGGACCTCTGCAGAATATCCTAGTCCACCGCACATAAGTGCATAAGGGAGATGACCAATGCGCAATTTGCGAGGGGTCACGACTACATCAAACTTTGACCAGACCAGGCTAGTCAGGACACAAAGGCTTTGCCTGCATAACAGACCTGTCCCAAGTGCAGGGTATCATTGACTGCACACATGTGGCTCTGTGCTCCACATGGCGGCAAGGGATTTCACTCCCTTAATGTGCAGATTGTCTGCAACAATGGGATGCGCATTACGCAGGTGTGTGCCCGTTTCCCGAGGAGCATCCATGATTACTACATTCTCGGATGCTCTCAGATCCTGGCGGTCTTTGAGGGAGAGCCCCTTATGGAGGGATGGCTCCTTGGGGACAAAGGGTACCCCTTCAGGAAGTGGCTAATGATGCTTGTGCAGAAGCCACAAACACCCGCTGAGACACATGCACAAGTGGAGCATATGATGGGCCTGCTAAGTCTGCACGTTCTCCCCGTGTCTGCGTGGGTTTCCTCTGGGTTCTCCGGTTTCCTCCCATAAGTCCCGAAAGACGTGCTTGTTAGGTGAAATGGACACTCTGAATTCTCCCTCAAGACCAGGCGTCGTAGTGTGGCGACTCGGAGATTTTCACAGTAACTTCACTGCAGTGTTAATGTAAGCCTACTTGTAACATTAATAAAGATTATTATTATAGGAGGTTCCAGTGCCTGGACCGGTAAGTGGTATCTGATAGAAATTGGCTTTTCTAGTTAGCTATAGATGATACAGGTAAAAGGTTTAATTGAGAACTCATTAAGAGCAATCAACTAAATCATATTAATCCACGAGAGTGAGGAAAGCCGAATAGCTGGGAACATTTTGCAAATTGTTTGAGACTTGCTAGAGACTGAAGGAACAGTGATGTCAGCTGGCTGAAAGGCCCCATTGTGTGAAAGAACAGGCAGTTCCATTTCTATGGAAACAGCCAGTCTAGAGAGATACTTTCTTAGCAAAAACTGTTTCTCCAATAATGTCTCGATGCATTTGTTGATAAGTTGGAAAATTGGCAGGTGATGGTATGGAAAAATTTGTACCAATATATTTAAATACATATTTCCCTTAAATTGGCGGACAGACCGTTTGGCTGAATTGAGTGAATTATAAATTAGTTAAAGCCAATCACCGTTATAAAGAAGGCGAGACCTTAAGATAATAGTCTCCTTAAGAATCACTTGTCGGGATGGAAAATTCCATTCCGGAATTAATCTATCTCTTTCTGAAACCTATCGTCTTTGCTTGCTTTTGCTAAATTGGCATTTTTCTTTTGTATAAATCACTCGGTCATTTTATACTGTGTATAATGATTTGAAGAATTACCACGATTTGTAATTGAATGAAAACTCAACTGTATTCGTTAAAGACAATCAATCTGACCTAATCTTGTATTGACAAATAAAGTTTACCAGTGGCACAAGCTGACAAGTAAAGTTCAACTGAACTTTGCCAAAAACCATAGACTTAACCTCTGTTATTTGGGAACGAAGATGGGATAACGGATATCCAGGGTTCCGAAAAGACACAGAGATCCATCAGTATCTCGCCAATGCACCCTCCAAGAGGGCCTCACTCATGATCATGGTGTGCTGTGCACTCCTTAATCTGGCACTGCAACGGGCGAGGAGCTGGATGAGGTGGAGATGGAGGACTGCTACATCGCAGATGAGGAGGAAGTGGAGGAGGGTAGCAACGGAAAACCCCTAGATATCGTGGAGGAAGAACCTTGGCAATTGCAAGGGCCCGAACGGGGTGCAGGGCTCGTGGCGCCCTGATTGCCTCTCACTTCGGGGAGGACGAGGACGAGTCCAAGGCAAAAATGACCCTCCTGTGGAGTCTAAAACCTTCGTCTTTGTGAAATGTCAGTGGGATGTCTTCTTGGAGATCAGTCACAGAATACTACGGTGCAGAAGAGGCCCTTCGGCCCATCGAGTCTGCACCGCCACATGAAAAGTCCTGACCTGCCCACCTAATCCCACTTGCTAGCACTTGGCCCATAGGCTTGAATGTTGTGACGTGCCAAGTGCTCATCCAGTATTTTTAAAGGATATGAGCCAATCCGCCTCTACCACCCTCCCAGGCAGTGCATTCCAGACCATTACCATTCTGGGTAAAAAGGTTTTCCGCAAATCCCCCCTAAACCTCCCACCCCTCAATTTGAACTTGTGTCCCCTCGTAACTGACCCTTCAACTAAGGGGAACAGCTGCTCCCTATCCACCCTGGCCATGCCCCTCAATCAGGTCACCTCTCAGTCCTTTCTGAAGAAAACAACCCAAGCCTATCCAACCTCTCTTCATAACTTAAATGTTCCATCCCAAGCAACATCCTGGTGAATCTCCTCTGCACCCTCTCCAGTGCAATCACATCCTTCCTATAATGTGGCGACTAGAATTGTAAACAGTACTCCAGCTGTGGCCTCACCAAAGTTCTATACAGTTCCGTCATGACCTTCCTGCTTTTGTAATCCATGCCACGATTGATAGAAGCGAGTGTCCCATATGTCTTTTTCACCTCCCTATTAACCTGCCCTTCTATCTTCAGAGATCTATGGACAGGGCGAGGAACCCCAGTGATCGGATGATACAGGAATGATGATGACTTGCAGTGGGGAAAGACAAACACTCTTTAAGTGTGCTGTGAATGTCTGACTACTGCTCCACAGAAACCTGAAGGTGACCTGCCACTGAACAAGGTGATCTGTGGGTCATTAGATGTTGAATGACACATCTCTGCTGCTACTGCCTCTTCCGAGGCTAAGGATTCCAGTGTGGGTCGGCACCTCTTGTGCAGTGGACAGACTCTCAGAAGCTTTCAGCCGATGGCTTCCTCACGAAGAAAGAAAGCTTGCACAGATAAAAGGCCGGTGCGGTAGCCTGGGTTGGGGGAAATGGTGCCCACAGCAGGATTACATCAGCATGCCACCCCCACATTGATTCTGTACACACCTCTCGTTGCCTCAGGAAGGCAGACAGCATTATCAGAGACCCCTCCCACCCAGGCATTGCCTTCTTCCAGACCCTTCCATCAGGCAGAAGATACAGAAGTCGAAGACTCGCACATCCAGACATAGGAACAGCTTCTTCCCCACAGCTACAAGACTCCTCAACAACTCCCCCTCAGACTGATCTGTTCTCTGTAAGAACACAATTCACAACGCCCTGTGCTGCTCTTGCTCATGTATTTGCTTTGTTTGCTTTGTTTGGCCCCATGTCCCACACTGTAACCAATCACTGTTTTGTCGATGTAACATTTGTCAATGTTCTCTGTTTTTTTTTTTATAAATTTAGATTACCCAATTATTTTTTCTATTAAGGGGCAATTTAGCGTGGCCAATCCACCTACTCTGCACATTTTTGGGTTGTGGGGGCGAAACCCACGCAGACACGGGGAGAATGTGCAAACTCCACACGGACAGTGACCCAGAGCCGGGATCGAACCTGGGACCTCAGCGCCGTGAGGCGGTTATGCTAACCACTAGGCCACCGTGCTGCCCGTCAATGTTCTCTGTTGATTATTCTTGTACGTACTGTGTACGTTCCTTGGCCACAGAAAAATACTTTTCACTGTACTTGGGTACATGTGCCAATAAATCAAATCAAATCAAATCAAATGACTGTCAGCCCATTGGGGAGGTCGGGGGAGCAACCATTGAGCTACCATCCTCTCAGAGAAGATCTAGGATGCACCAGCATTGGCTGCTTCCAGCCTAAATGTTGGGGTTGGCTCCATCCTGCCCAACATCTTGCTAAAAACTCCCTCCGAGAAACGTGGGACTGTGTTCCTGGCTGCCATCCCTCGGATTGGACTTGGAACAAGTGCTGGGAAGATGTTTAAAACTGCGTGCAGTTCTGGTCACCACATTATAGGAAGGATGTGGAAGCTTTGGAAAGGGTTCAGAGGAGATTTACTAGGATGTTGCCTGGTATGGAGGGAAGGTCTTACGAGGAAAGGCTCAGGGACTTGAGGTTGTTTTCGTTAGAGAGGAGAAGGCTGAGAGGTGACTTAATAGAGACATATAAGATAGTCAGAGGGTTAGATAGGGTGGACAGTGAGAGTCTCTTTCCTCGGATGGTGATGACCAACACGAGGGGACATAGCTTTAAATTGACGGGTGGTAGATATAGGACAGATGTCAGAGGCAGTTTCTTTACTCAGAGAGTAGTAGGGGTGTGGAACGCCCTGCCTGCAACAGTAGTAGACTCGCCAACTTTAAGGGCATTTAAGTGGTCACTGGATAGACATATGGATGAAAATGGAATAGTGTAGGTCAGATAGGCTTCAGATGGTTTCACAGGTCGGCGCAACATCGAGGGCCGAAGGGCCCGTACTGCGCTGTAATGTTCTATGTTCTATGAGAGACCCCGTCCTGATTTTTGAGATGAAGTCATCCCAGGCGAGCTAATTAGAGGAGGTCCACCATGAGTGCAGGTGAAACTCATGTAAAATGTTTTTCTTCCCCCCAAAGTGGTTGAACAATTGGCAATTTTTCTTGCCGATGGCGCCAACAGGTTTCTCTCCGATTTTCTCGCCGAAACTGACTCTTTGAAGAAATATTGGAAAATCCTGCCCCATATGAGAGTTGCTACATTTAGGTTAGAAAAGAAAAAATCCAACACTGAATAGTTTAATTAATATCATAATAGAGAAACACAGCACAGAACAGGCCCTTCGGCCCACGATGTTGCGCCAAACCTTTGTCCTAGGTTCATCATAGAATTTTGGACAATTTTTCATGGCCAATCCACCCAACCTGCACATCTTTGGACTGTGGGAGGAAACCGGAGTACCCGGAGGAAACCCACGCAGTCACGGGGAGGATGTACAGACTCCACACAGACAGCGACCCAAGTCGAAATCGAACTTGGGACCCTGGAGCTGTGAAGCAATTGTGCTAGCCACAATGCTACCGTGCTGCCCTTAAGAAGTTAACCTACACTCCATTATTCTACCCTAATCCATGTACCTATCCAATAGCCGCTTGAAGGTCCCTAACTTTTCCGACTCAACTACTTCCACAGGCAGTGCATTCCATGCTCCCACTACTCTCTGGGTAAAGAACCTACCTCTGACATCCCCTCTATATCTTCCACCATTTATCTTAAATTTATGTCCCCTTGTAATGGTGTGTTCCACCCGGGGGAAAAGTCTCTGACTGTCTACTCTATCTATTCCCCTAATCATCTTATAAACCTCTATCAAGTCGCCCCTCATCCTTCTCCGTTCTAATGAGAAAAGGCCTAGCACCCTCAACCTTTCCTCGTATGACCTACTCTCCATTCCAGGCAACATCCTGGTAAATCTCCTTTGCACCTTTTCCAAAGCTGCCACATCCTTCCTAAAATGAGGTGACCAGAACTGCACACAGTACTCCAAATGTGGCCTGACCAAGGTTTTGTACAGCTGCATCATCACCTCACGGCTCTTAAATTCAATCCCTCTGCTAATGAACGCTAGCACACCATAGGCCTTCTTCACAGCTCTATCCACTTGAGTGGCAACTTTCAAAGATCTATGAACATAGACCCCAAGATCTCTCTGCTCCTCCACATTACCAAGAACCCTACCATTAACCCTGTATTCCGCATTCATATTTGTCCTTCCAAAATGGACAACCTCACACTTGTCAGGGTTAAACTCCATCTGCCACTTCTCAGCCCAGCTCTGCATTCTATCTATGTCTCTTTGAAGCCGACAACAGCCCTCCTCACTATCCACAACTCCACCAATCTTCGTATCATCTGCAAATTTACTGACCCACTCTTCAACTCCCTCATCCAAGTCATTAATGAGAATCACAAACAGCAGAGGACCCAGAACTGATCCCTGCGGTACGCCACTGATAACTGGGCTCCAGGCTGAATATTTGCCATCCACCACCACTCTCTGTCTTCTATCGGTTAGCCAGTTTGTTATCCAACTGGCCAAATTTCCCACTATCCCATGCCTCCTTACTTTCTGCATAAGCCTACCATGGGGAAACTTATCAAATGCCTTACTAAAATCCATGTACACTACATCCACTGCTTTACCTTCATCCACATGCTTGGTCACCTCCTCAAAGAAGTCAATATGACTTGTAAGGCAAGACCTACCCCTCACAAATCCGTGCTGACTATCCTTAATCTAGCAATGCCCTGTCAGATGCTCAGAAATCCTATCCCTCAGTACCCTTTCCATTACTTTGCCTACCACCGAAGTAAGACTAACTGGCCTGTAATTCCCAGGGTTATCCCTATTCCCTTTTTTGAACAGGGGCACAACATTCGCCACTCTCCAATCCTCTGGTACCACCCCTGTTGACAGCGAGGACGAAAAGATCATTGCCAACAGCTCTGCAATTTCATTTCTTGCTTCCCATAGAATCCTTGGATATATCCCGTCAGGCCCGGGGGACTTGTCTATCCTCAAGTTTTTCAAAACGCGCAACACATCTTCCTTCCTGACAAGTACCTCTTCAAGCTTATCAGTCTGCTTCACGCTGTCCTCTCCAACAATATGGCCCCTCTCGTTTGTAAATACTGAAGAAACATACTTGTTCAAGACCTCTCCTATCTCTTCAGACTCAATACACAATCTCCCGCTACTGTCCTTAATCGGACCTACCCTCGCTCTAGTCATTCTCATATTTCTCACATATGTGTAAAAGGCCTTGGGGTTTTCCTTGATCATACCCACCAAAGATTTTTCATGCCCTCTCTTAGCTCTCCTAATCCCTTTCTTCAGTTCCCTCCTGGCTATCTTGTATCCCTCCAGCGCCCTGTCTGAACCTTGTTTCTTCAGCCTTACATAAGTCTCCTTCTTCCTCTTAACAAGACATTCAACCTCTCTTGTCAACCATGGTTCCCTCACTCGACCATCTCTTCCCTGCCTGACAGGGACATACATATCAAAGACACGCAGTACCTGTTTACCTGTTCCTTGAACAAGTTCCACATTTCACTTGTGTCCTTCCCTGACAGCCTATGTTCCCAACTTCTGCACTTCAATTCTTGTCTGACAGCATTGTATTTACACTTTCCCCAATTATAAACCTTGCCCTGTTGCACGCACCTATCCCTCTCCATAACTAAAGTGAAAGTCACAGAATTGTGGTCACTACCTCCAAAATACTCCCCCACTAACAAATCTATCACCTGCCCTGGTTCATTACCAAGTACTAAATCCAATATGGCCTCCCCTCTGGTCGGACAATCTACATACTGTGTTAGAAAAGCTTCCTGGACACACTGCACAAACACTACCCCATCCAAACTATTTGATCTAAAGAGTTTCCACTCAATGTTTGGGAAGTTGAAGTCGCCCATGACTACTACCCTGTGACTTCTGCACCTTTCCAAAATCTGTTTCCCAATCTGTTCCTCCACATCTCTGCTGCTATTGGGGGGCCTATAGAAAACTCCCAACAAGGTGACTGCTCCTTTCCTATTTCTAACTTCAACCCATATTACCTCAGTAGGCAGATCCCCCTCGAACTGCCTTTCTGCAGCTGTTATACTATCTCTAATTAACAATGCCACCCCCCCCCACCTCTTTTACCATCCTCCCTAATCTTGTTGAAACATCTATAACCAGGAACCTCCAACAACCATTTCTGCCCCTCTTCTATCCAAGTTTCCGTGATGGCCACCACATCGTAGTCCCAAGTACCGATCCATGCCTTAAGTTCACCCACCTTATTCCTGATGCTTCTTGCATTAAAGTATACACACTTCAACCCATCTCCTTGCCTGCAAGTACTCTCCTTTGTCATTGTTACCTTCCCCACTGCATCACTACGTGCTTTGGCGTCCTGACTATCGTCTTCCTTAGTTGCTGGACTACAGATCCGGTTCCCATCCCCCTGCCAAATTAGTTTAAACCCTCCCGAAGAGTACTAGAAAACCTCCCCCCCAGGATATTGGTGCCCCTCTGGTTCAGATGCAACCCGTCCTGCTTGTACAGGTCCCACCTTCCCCAGAATGCGCTCCAATTATCCAAATACCTGAAGCTCTCCCTCCTACACCATTCCTGCAGCCACGTGTTCAACTGCACTCTCTCCCTATTCCTAGCCTCGCTATCACGTGGCACCGGCAACAAACCAGAATACAACTCCGTCTGTCCTGGCCTTTAACTTCCAGCCTAACTCCCTAAACTTGTTTATTACCTCCACGCCCTTTTTCCTACCTACATCGTTGGTACCAATGTGCACCACGACTTCTGGCTGCTCACCCTCCCCCTTCAGGAGCCTGAAGACACGATCCGAGACATCCCTGGCCCTGGCCCCCGGGAGGCAACATACCTTTCGGGAGTCTCGCTCGCGACCACAGAATCTCCTATCTATTCCCCTAACCATTGAATCTCCTATTACTATTGCTTTTCTATGCTCCCCCCTTCCCTTCTGAGCCCCAGAACCAGACTCAGTGCCAGAGACCTGGCCGCTGGGGCCTTCCCCCGGTAGGTCATCCCCCCCAACAGCATCCAAAACGGTATACTTGTTTTGAAGGGAAACGGCCACGAGGGATCCCTGCACTGTCTGCCTGTTAGTTTTCTTTCCCCTGACTGTAACCCAGCTACTCTTGTCCAGTACCTTTGGTGTGGCTACCTCCCTGTAACTCTTCTCTATAACTCCCTCTGCCTCCCGGATGATCCGAAGTTCATCCAGCTCCAGCTCCAGTACCTTAACATAATAGCCTAACTCTCTGAAAGCGTGATATTGGGGAAAATCATGGTCCTGGAATTTGAGTTCACGAATTCTGGTAGAGGACAAATAACAATTCCATTTAGGCTTCCTGTTCCTTCATGTTCAAAAATAGCGCAACTGTGCAAATATGAGGATGTCAAAACATGCTGGTAAACCATTTTACAATGCAAGAATGCCCTTAAGACACAAGCCTTTTAATATTTATTTATTCTAATTCATTGCCATCAATCCAAAGTGAAATTATTTTCACCCAGATAACAGCATAGTTTGCTTTATGCAGTAATAGAACTACTGAACACTGTTCATTCCATGGGTAAATGGGACTCAATATTAAAGAGATCCTTCACCCATTAAATAATGTACTCAAAACTCTCATGCTTGTTTGAGTTGATCTTTGGAAGGAACATTTCACTTTGTTTTATTTTTCATCTGTAATGGTTGCACAGATTTTCTTTTATACGTCAACTATACAATGCCAGCAACTTAGGTCCCTGGAACATTTCATGTAGAATAAATAATAAGTGAATATAATGCTGATCTTGAAAATATAACATATACAATTGCCTGAAATGCTGGAGGAAGCAGATTCAACAGTAACTTTCAAAAGGATATTGGATAAATAGTTGACGGGGAAAAGAATTGCAGGGCTTTGAGGGAAGATAGGGGAGTAGGATTATTAAAGAGCCAGTATAGAAGCGATAGACTGAATGATTCCTCTGTACTGTACTGTGATAATCACAACAAGCTTCTACATTTACAGTTGGGTTAAGTATAATTTCAAAACTGATCATGAGAAAAGGGCATAAAATCCAAACAGTTCAGACAGATTTCACTAGTACCTTTGGCCAGCATTCTGTATAATTGGTATCTTTATCCTCCATATTACTGTGGTCCTTCTGCCGCCATGTTTTAAAAGCTGCTCCCAGCAGACCATGGATAAAAAGAACATCCGCTTTGATTGGCTGACTGAACACACAAAAAAATAGATCAGGGTCTGTACTCTTCTGTAACATGCAGAAGGGTTGCAGAACGTTTGGTGGTTACGAAATAAACTGAGACTGATTGAACAAAATAATCCCAAGTTGTTACGGTGAGGTTATCAGAATAGGACAAGTTACAATTACAAAGCAGACTCTGAAACTGTATCACAGGAAAGTACATTTGAAGCTCAGGAAAATAAATAAGGTGGGAATGAACCGTATCAAAATTCGAAGCAGAGAAAAAGAGTAAAATCTCATTTTTATTTTATATTTGCCTCAGAATGCAAGTCTATCATATAATTTACAGTGCAGAAGGAGGCCATTCGGCCCATCGAGTCTGCACCGGCTCTTGGAAAGAGCACCCTACACAAGGTCAACACCTCCACTTTATCCACATAACTCAGTAACCCCACCCAACACTAAGGGCAATTTTGGACACCAAGGGCAATTTAGCATGGCCAATCCACCTAACCTACACATCTTTGGACTGTGGGAGTAAACCGGAGCACCCGGAGGAAACCCACGCACACACGGGGAGGATGTGCAGATTCCGCACAGAAAGTGACCCAAGCCGGAATCGAACCTGGGACCCTGGAGCTGTGAAGCAATTGTGCTATCCACAATGCTACCATGCTGCTCTAGAATAACTAATGAGTATTTTGTGAGTTATTACGAGGGACAAGTCTAGAAGATAGATGGTGGAACTAGTACATGGACTGAAAATTGATGGGTGGGAGATACTGGAATGGATGACTGCACTTAAATTGGATGAGTCACCAGGTCCAAATGGCTTGCATTCAAGGCTGTTTGAGGAAGTGGGAATGGGGGTTGTGGAAGAGATTTCCACAGCCTTCCAATCTCCCCTACAGAGCGAGGAAGCACAGAAAGATCAGAGGACAGAGTGTTAAGTTGTCATGTTGGGAATTTGGTGCAGAGAGGAAAGTAGCTGTTAAGTGTTCTTCTTTTGTCTGAAAGCTGGCAGCTCATAACTTGCGATTACTTTAATTAACTAAACATGGGAACACAGGAGTAGGCTATGAGTCCATAAAGTCTGCTCTGCCATTCAATTAGATTATGGCTGATCATCTCTACTTTCCTACGCTAGCTCCATACCCCCAATTTCACTCGTCTCCAGAAAGCTATCAATTCCTGTTTTGAACATGCTCAATTTTAGAATTCCAAAGATTCACCACATTGAGTGAAAAAATTCCCCCTCACTTCACTCTTAAATGGCCTACCCCTTATTCTGAGATTATGTCCCCTGATTTTAGATTCACTAGCCAGGGGAAACATCTCATCATCTCATCTACATCTACCCTGGCATTCCTGCAAGGATTTTGTATCTTTCATAAATAAGGGGTCTCCAATTTAAAACGGAGATTAGGAGGAATTTCTTCTCTCGTATATATAATAAAAGCAAATTACTGCGGATGCTGGAATCTGAAACGAAAGGGAAAATTTGGTGGTGCATTCACAGCTTTGACAAAGAGTCATCGGTCTCAAAACGTTAGCTCTTTTCTCTCCCTACAGATGCTGCCAGACTTGCTGAGATTTTCCAGCATTTTCCCTTTCTTCTCTAATATGGTTATTTGTCTGTGGAATTATTTTCCCCAGTGAGCAGTGGAGGTTGGATCATTTTATGTCTTCAAGGCTGAGTTAGATCAATTTGTGATTGGCAAGGGAGTCAAGAGTTATGGGGGTACAGGCAGAAAAAGGAGTTAAGGCCACAATCAGATCAGCTATAATCTTATTGTGCGGCAGAACTGATTCAAGGGGTTGAATGGCCGACTCCTGCTCCTGTTTCTTATGTTGAGACAGCAATGACATTACCTAGGGGTAACAAATTAACAAAAAATCAAAGGACACCAAGATCATTTGGATACTCTAAAGGTGACAGCACAAGTGAAGGGAAAGTAAACCCCTCAGTCTCGATAAGTAATGCTGGGATCAAGCAAGGGCTTGAAGTTCCCATAGAACTGGGAAATAATGTGGTTAAACCTGCTGAGTGCTGCAGGGAGATCGATATCACAGAAGATGCCATTTGTTTACTTTGGATGGGAGAGCACCTCTATCCTGTTGACATATTATGAGATCCACACATTCAGCACTGCAGTATGAAAATAAATGGATCAGATGGATAACCTGAATAGTACCCAAAATAACAAAAATTGCACAAGAATGAAGAATAAAAGTATATCATATACAAGCTGCTAAGTGATCTCAATTATTCACACTCCCAGCCTCTTAAATAATTTTGGATCAATGTAGCTACTAGAGTAATTCTTTAGGTTTTCCTAAGGAACATTACTAGCTGATTTGCAGCAGGTGAATATGAACTGGATAAAAGCAAATTATTGCAGATGCTGGAATCTGAAACAAAAGAGAAAATGCTGGAACATCTCAGCAGGTCTGGCAACATCTGTAGGGAGAGAAAAGGGCGAACGTTTAGAGTCCGATGACTCTTTGTCAAAGCTAACAGGCAGAGAAAATGGGAAATATTTATACTGTAGAGTGAGAATGAGTTATAGGCACAGAAACCGAGGGAAACTGGGCACTACTGGCCACAGAAACCAAGAAGGGGAAAGAGTGCAAATGGCAGTCCCCAGAGAGAACAAAAGATGTGAAAGGTCAAACAGCAGAGAAACTAACATCAGAGGATGAACTAAATGTCTGGAGCACTGACCTCTACCTCGCAGAGGCTGAGCACCAACTCTCAGATACTTCCTCTTACCTCTCCCGGACCATGACCAGACCACTGAACATCAAACAATTATCTCAACACCGTTTGCGACCTCATTCCTTCCGGATGCCTTCTCCCTATGGCTTCCAACCTCATAGACTCCCGGACAGCCCGCTTTTACCTTCTTCCCAAAATCCACAAAAAGGACTGTCCCGGCAGGCCCATTGTGTCAGCATGCTCCTGCCCCACCAAACTTATTTCCTCTTCTCTTGACTCCATCCTTACTCCTCTGGTCCATTCCCTCCCCACCTACATCTGGATTCCTCTGATGCACTGCGTCATACTGACAGCTTCCAGTTCGCGGGTCCTAACCGCATTCTATTCACCATGGCTGTGCAATCCATCTGCACCTCCATCCCACACCAGGATGGCCTGAGAGCTCTTCGCTTCTTTCTCGAAAAGAGACCCGGACAATTGCCATCCACCACCACTCTCCTCCGCCTGGCCGAACTCGTTCTATCTCTCAACAACTTCTCCTATCTCCCTTCCCTATCTCCTTAACCTCAACCAACTGTTTAATCTTCTAGGATTTCTGTGATCCTCCACTCTCATTTCTGCCCATTTTCCCAATAACACCACAGACAGTTATATCTAGAGCTGCCTTGGCACTAGGCTCTGGAATTCCCTCCCTAAGGTTCCTTGCCTCTCATCCTTCAAAATGCTCCATAAAATTTACCCCTCTTCACCAAACTTTTGGCCACCAGTCCCCATGTTTCTGTATGGCTTGGGCGTCAAGTTTTTTCTGATAGTGCTAGTGTGAAAATCCTCGAGATATTTTACTATACTAAAGATGCTATAATCGGGACTTCCGGTCACGACTATGGAGTGAAAAGTCGCACATTTGACAGCTCCCGCTCTTGGTGGTCTTTTTGTGGCTTTTAAGCTGGATTTCTACAGGAATTTTTCAAAATAAAGGCGTATAAGCGAGAAGAGAAGGAGGTGACCCCTAGTTTATGCAGCTGTGCCCAGGAAAAAATTGAAAAAGGAGAAATCAAAAGCTGGTTGTAAGTGAGGACCAGAGTTAGAGGGAGGTAATGGCAGGGACGCAGGGTCTGACTTCACCAGCTCAATGGTCGATGGACCAGTGATGAGCTTCTTGACCAAGAAGTTCACTCAACATCGCAGGGAGTGTGCAGAGGACCTGGCCCAGGCGGTGGACTCAATCAGGGCGGCGGTCGACCGTGTGGAGGAGAGATTGACGACCCAGGGACAGGCGATCCAGAAGCCGGAGGAGCTGGCGGCGGAATGAGAGGAGCAGTCCACCGCGATGGCAGCGGAGATCGGGATGTCACCGGACCAACAGAAACGACTGCTAGAGAAAGTGGAGGACCTGGAGAAATGTTCTCGGAGGCAGAATATCCGGATCGTTGATTCTGCCAGAGGGGAAGAAAGGAGCGGATGCTGGTGTGTATGTGGGGAAGATGTTGGAGAAGCTGATGGGGAGGGTTCGTTTCCCAAGCCGCTGGAGATGGAACGGACCCACAGGACGCGTATGCATGAGCCCCAGGGCATGAGCCCCCGAGGGCGATGGTGGTACGACTGCATTGGTTCCTAGATAAGGAACACATTATGAGGTGGGCCTGGCAGACAAAACGGTGCATGTGGGAAGATGCTGAGATCTGGTTATTTCAGGACTTGGGAACAGAACTCGCAAAGAGGAGGGCGAGTTTTAATAAAGTCAAGGTGGCCCTGTACGAGAAGAAAATAAAGTTTGGATTGCTTTACCCGGCCCGTCTATGGGTGACCTATGAGGGTCAGGAGCTAACTTTGGCTTGCCAGAGGACATGGCGGACTTTATGAAGGACAATAATTTGATAGGAAAATAAGGACCTTGAACCTTGACTGTGGAGAACTGAGCGTGGAGTGATGTTTTGCTTTGTAAAAACCTCGGACTTTTAACTTTTAATTTCATTTCCGATGTTCGAAAAGATGTTTGAGATTCTGCATATATAATTATTTTTATTTTTTCCGATCTTTTTCATTTGGTTTTGTTTGAAGGTGTTTGACTAGATAAGATTTTGTTGAGGGAGGAGGGGTGAGCCTTTAGTGCTTGGATCTTGGGAGGGACTGCTTGTTTGTCTTTTTGCTCTTTGCCGTTGTTCTGGGAACTTATACTAAGAGCAGGTGGTAGGGTGCGAGTTGCCAGGGGCAGGAGCTGCCAGGCTAGCTGGAAAGGCTAGTCCACAGAAGCAAAGTGGGGGATGAGCTGAAAGGGGGGGGCGGGGGGAGAGACTGCTGACGAGGAGGGGAATTTCAAGGTGTTGGAGGAAGAGAGTGGATGACGGTAGCTGCCGGGCGGCGGGCCAGGTGAGGTGCGGGGCATGGGCCAAGGGCTGGCCTAGGAAAGGTCACGGCTGATTGACGGGGGGGGGGGGGGGGGGGGGGGTAGAGTGCCCCCAGCCCCAGGTTGGTCATGTGGAACGTACGTGGGCTGAATGGGCCGGTCAAAAGGGCCCATGTGTTCGCACACTTGAGGCCACACGTGGCCGTGTTACAAGAGATGCATTTGAAGCTGGGAGATTAAGTTAGATTGAAGAAGAGATGGGTCGGGCAGGTGTTTTATTTGGGACTTGACTTTAAAACAAGGGGGGGGGGGTGACAATTCTGGTTAACAAAAAGGTGGCATTCAAGGTGGGAAAGATAGAGGCTGACCCGGGGAGTAGATTTATTATGGTTAGTGGGAAGTTGGAGGGAATGGCTGTGGTGTTGGTGAATATATACGCCCCAAACTGGGATGATGCTGCGTTTGTCAGGAGGGTGCTGGGGAAGATTCCGGACCTGGACTCGCACCGGCTGATTATGGAGGGAGTTTTTAAACACAGTTCTAGATCCGAGACTAGACCAGTTGAGTTCCAGGTCAGGAAAGGTGTCAGCAACAGCGAAAGAGCTGCGGGGGTTCATGGAGCGCATGGGAGGGGTTGATCCATGGAGATTCGGGAGGCCAAGGAGCAAGGAGTATTCCGTTTACTCCCATGTGCACAAGGTGTATTCCAGGATAGACTTTTTCGTACTGGACAAAACGTTGTTAGCTGGGGTGGCGGGCACTGAATATTCAGCAATCGTGGTGTCGGATCACGCCCCACACTCGATAGACCTACGGGTGAGCACAGGAAAGACCCAGCGTCCACAGTGGAGGTTAGATGTAGGGCTGCTAGGGAGGATGAGATCTGTGAGCGGGAGAGGGAGGCCACCCGAGGGTACATAAAGAGCAACGACACGGGCGAGACTGCGACAAGGCTGGTTTGGGAAGTGTTGAAGGTGGTTATCAAGGGGAATTCATCTTGATTCAGGCCCACAGGGAGAAGGCTCAACGGGCGGAGTTGGACAGGCTGGTTGGGGACATTTTCCAGGTGGACAGGAGATATGCAGTCTCTGGATGAGGAGCTCCTGAAGGAGTGTCAGAGACTTCAAATGGAATTTGGGCTGCTGTCCACAGGTAAGGCAGAGGGGCAGCTGAGGAGGGTAACAGGTGTACGAATATGGGAGAAAGCTAGTAGGGTGTTAGCACACCAGCTGAGGAAACAGGAGGCAGCGAGGGAAATTGGGAAGGTAAAGGATATGAGAGATAAGTGGTGGTGGACCCGGTGGCGGTAAATTATGTGTTTCATGAATTCTATAGTCGACTTTATAAATTGGAACCGCCAGCCGGGGAGGAGGGCATGAAGCGATTTCTGGGAGGGCTGAAGTTCCCGAAGGCAGATGAGGAGCTGGTGGAATGCCTGGGGGTCCAATTGGGCTCGGGATGTGATAGACGGATTGGGGGTGGGGATGCAATCGGGTAAGGCTGCGGGACCTGATGGATAACCGGTGGAGTTCTACAAAAAGTTTTCTGGGTGACTGGGGCCGCTCCTGGTTAAGGCTTTTAATGAGTCAAAGGAGTTGGGAGTGCTCCCATCAACGTTATCACAAGCATCGATCTCTCTCATTTTGAAGCGGGATAAGGACCCAGAGAGCTGTAGATCATACAGGCCAATCTCCCTTTTGAACGTAGACGCTAAATTACTGGAAAAGGTCTTGGCCACACGTGTAGAGGACAGTGTCCCGGAGGTAATCGGGGAGGATGAAACGGGATTTGTGATGGGCAGGCACTTGACGTCCAACATTAGACGGCTCCTGAATTTTATAATGATGCCAGCGGAGGGACGCGAGGTTGAGGTGGTAGTAGCCATGGATGCAGAAAAGGCCTTTGACCGGATGGAGTGGAAGTACCTATGGGATATTCGAGGCAGGTTTGGGTTCGGGCAGGGATTTGTGGATTGGTTCCGGTTGCTATACCAGTGGCGAATGTAAGAACCAACCAGGTCCGGTGAGAATATTTTAGTCTTTGTAGAGGGACAAGACAAGGATGTCCGCTCTCCCCACTGCTGTTTGCCCTGGCCATAGAGCCCCTGGCAATGGCCCTTAGGTCATCGAAGATCTGGCGGGGGATAGTGAGAGGGGGGTGGAGCAAAGGGTCTCGCTCTACGTGAACGATTTACTCCTTTATAATCGCAGACCCGTTTTGTTGGGGGGGGGAATGGCTGGAATTATGGAGGCACTGGAAGAATTTGGGCGGTTTTCAGGCTACAAGCTAAATATGGGAAAGAGCGAGCTGTTTGTGATTCAGGCCCGGGGGCAGGAAAGGAGATTGAGGGAGTTACTTTTAAAGTGGTGGGGAGGGGTTTCAGGTATCTAGGGATTCAGGTGGCTAAGGATTGGGGCAGCCTCACAAGATAAATTTGGGTAGAGCGGTCGATCAGATGAAAAGGGAATTCCGCAGGTGGGACATGCTCCCGCTGATACTGGTGGAGAGGATGTAGACGGTGAAGATGACGGTCCTCCCGAGGCTGCTGTTCTTTTTTCAATGTCTCCCGATTTTTGTCCCGAAGGCCTTTTTTAGGAAAATTAATGCGGCGATCTCGGGTTTTGTGTGGGCTGGTAAAACCCCGAGAGTGAAGAAGGTACTCCTGGAACGGGGTCACGGGGAGGGGGGCTTGGTCCTCCCGAGTTTTAATAACTATTACTGGGCGGCCAACATATCAATGGTCAGGAAGTGGGAGAGGGGTCGGTTTTGGAGCGATTACAGGTGGCATCTTGTGAGGGCACGAGCTTGGATGCTTTATTAACCCTGCCGTTCTCGCTGGCTCAGTACTCCGGTGGTGCTGTCAGCCCCAAGACTTGGGGGCAATGGAGACAGCACATGGGACTGGAATATGGTCACCGATTTGTGATAATCACCGTTTTGCTCCGGGGGTTCTGGATGGGGGCTTTAGGAGGAGGCAGCGGGCAGGGTTTGAGAGATTTGGGGATCTCTTCATTGATTTAAATAGATAGAATTTACAGTGCAGAAGGAGGCCATTCGGCCCATCGAGTCTGCACCGGCTCTTGGAAAGAGCACCCTACCCAACGTTAGCACCTCCACCCCATCCCCATAACCCAGTAACCCCACCCAATACTAAGGGCAATTTTGGACACTAAGGGCAATTTGTCATGGCCAATCCACCTAACCCGCACATCTTTGGACTGTGGGAGGAAACCGGAGCACCCGGAGGAAACCCACGCACACACGGGGAGGATGTGCAGACTCCGCACAGACAGTGACCCAAGCCGGAATCAAACCTGGGACCCTGGAGCTGTGAAGCGATTGTGCTATCCGCAATGCTACCATGCTGAGGGTTTCCCGAGTCTGGAGGCATTAGAGGAGGAGTTTGAGTTGCCGGGTGGGAACGGATTTCGGTACCTGCAGGTACGGGACTTTGTTCGGAGGCAGGTTCCAAGCTTTCCTCGCCTCCCCCTGAGGGGACTACAGGATAAGACGATGTAAAAAACGGGAGTTGCCGAAGGGAGGGTCTCGGAGATATACAAGGAATTGATGGAGTGGGATGGTGTCCTGGCCTTCTCCACCCTGGTGACCCGGAGACAGATTTTGCTGGAATGGAGGGACTCGGAGCCTCCAAAGTTAGGAGTGTGGGTTAGTGACATGGCAGGGTTTCCCAGGCTGGAAAAAATTAAGTTCGTTTTGAGAGGTACAACCCAGGGGTTGGCCCGGAGGTGGCAGCCGTTCATCGACTTCTTTGAGGAAAATTGAACATCAGCAGTACGGGGGGTTTCCGTAGAAGTGCTCTATTATACCAAAAATGCTAAAGATTTCCTGATCCTGTGCACCAAGTGGTAATCTGCACGTGAAGGGCGTGTGTCAGAATACTGGACCAAATAGATTAATTTGCAAAGCAATGAGTTACACAACTGAAGCTGTAATGACAAGCATCATGTTCTTGCGAGGTCAGCTTCTTCATTGCTTTCCCATTGTGTACATGTTTATTATTTCATACATAGATACATAGAAGATAGGAGGAGGAGGCCTTTTGGCCCTTCGAGCCTGCTCCGCCATTCATCACAATCATGGCTGATCATCCAACTCAATAGCCTAATCCTGCTTTCTCCCCATAACCTTTGATCCCATTTGCCCCGAGTGCTATATCTAGCTGCCTCTTGAATATATTCAGTGTTTTAGCATCAACTACTTCCTGTGGTCATGAATTCCACAGACTCACCACTCTTTGGGTGAAGAAATGTCTCCACACCTCTGTCCAAAATGGTTTACCCTGAATTCTCAAACTGTGATCCCTGGTTCTGGGCACACCCACCAACGGGAACATTCTCACTGTATCTACCCTGTCTAATCCTGTTAGAATTTTATAAGTCTCTATGAGATTCCCCCTCATTCTTCTGAACTCCAGCAAGAATTATCCCAACCTAGTCAATCTCTCCTCTTATGACAGTCCCACCATCCCTGGAATCAGTCTGGTAAACCTACGCTGCTCTCCCTCGAGAGCAAGAACATCCTTCCTCAGAGAAGGAGACCAAAACTGCACACAATATTCCAGGTGTGGCCTCACCAAGACCCTGTATAATTGCAACAACACATCCCTGCTCCTGTACTCGAAACCTCTCGCAACGAAGGTCAACATACCATTGGAAGAATATTTCAACATCCATTTACCTGGTTCGGTACTGAGGATGAAGGATATATACTCCGTCCTCATACTTCTCCTTCACAGTGTCCCTATCAAGATTAGCCAAGGCTCTTGCTGCATGTGAAGCCTGAATAACGTGTGGCGATTTCATTGCTTCAGCTAGTATACCAATCCATCCTATAATTAAATAATCCTGTACTTTAGATGACAGATTCCACAAACGCTTCCTCAGCAATAACACATTCAACAACGTTGAGGCTTCACAATATTTTGAAATTAGCGGATAAACAAGAGTTTGAATATGCTGATAATAGTAAGCAGAAATTGAATATGAATAGCTGTAATAAAAGAAAGGATAAATCTTTCTCACGATTACATTAACTATATAAAGTGCTAGATTAGTCTACATTCTTTTCATTATATCAGGAAATCTGACATTTAATGCTTTTACTGCACCTGATTGAGCTATGGCTGAGTGAAGATGTTCATGTAAAGCCAAATTTCCAATTGTCCGAATTATATTTCTTTGAATTTTCTGAGAATCATGACGCAGCTGGTATATTTTCTGAAGCAACTGCAAACCTCCATTCATCACAATCTTGTCACAGTGACTCGGAACCTGGTATTAGCGCAAGTTAAAAAGAGAATAATTTCAGCTTATATAAACCCAGTACATATACGGTAGAGACAGCATCATGCAGAAAAATGACACAATACCATAGAAAAAAGACATAACTTTTCAAAAATAAACTACTACAAAATAATGAGAGGTATGGACAGGGTGGATAACAACAAGCTTTTTCCAAGAGTGGGGGTGTCAATTACAAGGGGTCACGATTTCAAGGTGAGAGGGGGAAAGTTTAAGGGAGATGTGTGTGGAAAGTTTTTTACGCAGAGGGTGGTGGGTGCCTGGAACGCTTTGCCAGCGGAGGTGGTAGAGGCGGGCACGATAGCATCATTTAAGATGCATATGGACAGATATATGAACAGCGGGGAACAGAGGGGAGTAGATCCTTGGAAAATAGGCAACAGGTTTAGATAAAAGGTCTGGATCGGCGCAGGCTGGAAGGGCCGAAGGGCCTGTTCCTGTGCTGTAATTTTCATTGTTCTTTGTTCTTACTAATTACACTTGCATATGTAGTAAAATATGTATCTATTTCATGATGGAAATAATGGGGATGGGGGAGCTCCTCCAACACAATCTCGTGTGTTATCTCTTGATTCCAGATGACAGCAGGTCTCAACAAAAACAACAAAACATTCCCATCACCGGTTCTGACATGCTCCTCCAGCACCGTAACACTGAAGTGGCCAAATTTCTTTGTGAAAACTAGTGCTGCTGATTTACAATTAATAATAATAGAAACAGCCACGAGCACAAATTTAGAAGAGATGATTCTAAGACAGCAATGATTTAGATGAAGGTACTAAATGTCATGTCTCCACATTTTCAGATGACTCAAAGCTAGGTGGGAGGGTGAGCTGTGAGGAGGATGCAGAGATCCTTCATTGTGATTTGGACAAGCTGAGTGGGCAAATGAATGGCAGATGCAGCATAATCTGGATAAATGTGAGAATAGCAAAAACAAAAATTATCTAAATGGCCATAAATTAGGAGTGGAGTATGCAACAAGACCTGGGTGTCCTTGTATACTAGTTGCTGTAGCATGCAGGTACAGCAGGCAGTAAAGAAGGCAAATGGAAAGTTGGCCTTCATAGCGAGAGGATTCGATACTGGAGCAGGATGGCTTGCTGCAATTGTACAGGGCCCAAGTGAGGCCACTCCTGGAATACTGTGTGGAGTTTAGGTTTCCTTATTTGAGGAAAGTGTTCTTGCTGTAGGAGTGAAGAGAAGGTTTATCAGTCTGATTCCAGGGATGGTAAAACTGACATATGAGGAGAGATTGAGTTGGTTAGGATTGTATCCATGGCAGTTCAGAAGAGTGAGGGGGGATCTCATAGAAACCTATAAAATTCTAACATGACTAGAGAGGGCAGGTCCAAGAAGGATGTTCCGATGGGGGGGGGGGGGGGGGGGGGCAGTGTCCAGAGCCAGGGGTCACAATCTCAGGATATTGGGTAAACTGTTTAATTCAGAGATGAGAAATTGCTTCACCCAGAGAGTGGTCAGCATGTGGAATTGGCTACCGCAGAAAGTAGTCGAGGCCAAAATATTGTATGTTTTCAAGAAGAAGTTAAATATAATACTTGGGGCGAAGGGGATCAAATAAAATGGGGGGACAGCAGGATCAGGTTATTGAGTTGGATAATCAGCCATGATCATAATGAATGGTGGAGCGGGCATGAAATAGGAGCTGCTTGCTCCTATTTGCTATGTTTCTATGTCTGTAAAGAGCTGCCACGTAAATGGGGCTGCTGGAACAAAGCAATGGCACTGTTGGTAAAATGGGAAAAATCACAAAGAGCATGCATTTGAGGATAGCCCTAAAGAGTAGAATTTGGTCAGAATCAGCATTTCAACATTTCGGAGTATGACGGAATTTCAAGGGGATGAAGCTTGTGAAGTTGGGCTAAAAGCGGTTTTGATTGTTAAATTCATGAGATTACAAGATACCATTCATAAACAGACAGATAAAGGTGACATAAAACAACACACTTGGTTGAGATGAGCAGGCAAACAATGAAAAAGAATGGAAAGATATTAATTAGAGCATGCCAAAATAAAAATGTAATTGTCTTTCTGATTCAAGATTCTAGATTAACACTTAAAGCATAGTCCTTTAAACTTACCTCCTGTGACAGATTGAATTGTTTTCCTCATTTGACGTTAAAATTTAAATGGTGTTATTAAATAGTGGCATAAATAGTAGCATAGTGGTATTGTAACTCGAATAGTAATCCAAGGGACCCAGGTTCCTATACCATCATAGCAGATGGTGAAATTTGATCAATAAATATCTGGAATTAAAAGTCTAATGATGACTATGAAACCATTGTCATGGAAACCCAACTGGGTCACTTTAGGGGAGAAAATCTGCTGGCCGGTCTGGCTTGGACTCTAAGTTGACTCTTAAATGCCTTTTGAAATAGCCGAGCAATCCGCTCAGTTTTATCAAACCTCTAAAAAGCCTAAATGGAATGAAACCAGGCAGACCACCTGGAATCTGGAATTGACTGGCACCGGAAGCAACATAATCATACTCGTGGATTTTTGCCTTACAGATAATGTTCCAGGCACCACATTCACCGTCCAAGGCTATGCCCTGTTGCACCCAACACAACAGACCCAACAGAGATGGAGTGGCACATGGTATACAGTCAGAAGGGAGTTGCCAACATCAACTTTGGAGCCCATGAGATTTCATGGCATCAGGTGAAACATGGGTAAGGAAACATTGGGCTGATTACCTTATATGCCCATCCCCTTTGCTGATGAATCTGTACTCCATATTGAAGACAACTTGGAGGAAGCACTGTCGGACGCAAGGGCACAGGTTGTACTCTGGATGGGAACTTGAGTGTATATCAACAAGAGTGGTTCGGTAGCACCACTACAGGTTGAGCTGATTGGGTTTGACAGAATGGGTTTGCAGTAGACGGTGAGGGAAAATATACTTGATCTCATCCTTATCAACCTCTTTTCCGCAGATACATCGGTCTATGACAGTAGCAGTAGAAATGACCACCACACAGTCCTTGTGAAAACACAGTCTCGTCTTCACATTCAGGATACCCTCCATTGTGTTGTGTGGCACTACCACCGTGCTAAATAGGATATATTTAGAAAAGATCAAGCAACTCAATACTGGGCAACCATGAGGTGCTGTTGGCCATCAGCAGCAGCAGAATTGTACTCAACCACAATTTGTAACATCATGGCTAGGCATAGCCCCCACTCTACCATTACCACCAAGCTAGTGGATTAATCCCTGTTCAATGAAGAGTGCAGATGGGCATGCCAAGAGCAACATCAGGCACACCGGAAAATGAGGTGTAAACCTGGTGAAGCTACAACACAGGACTACTTGTGTGCCAAACAGCAGAAGCAGCAACTGACAGACAGAGCTAAGCAATTCCACAACCGATGGATCAGGTCTAAGCTCTGCAGTGCTGCCACATCTAGTCGTGAATGGTGGTGGACATTTAAACAATTGACTGGAGAAGAAGGCTCCACAAATAACTCCATCCACAATGATAAGGAGCCCTTCAGTGTAAAAGACAAGGCCGAAGCATTTGTAAGCTTCTTCAACCAGAAGCTCCGGGTGGATAATCCATCTTTCCCTCCACTGCAGTCCCCAACATCACACTGCCCATTAACTGCCCTGTACCTGGCAATGTGGAAAATTGCCCAGTATGTCCTGTACACAAAAAGCAAGACAATCCAACTCAGCCATTTACCACCCCATCAGTCTACTCTCAATCATCAGTAAAGTGATGGAAGGGAACATCAACAATTCTATTGCTCAGCAATATCCTGCTCCCTTAAACTCCGTTTGGTTCCACTGGTTTGATCTCTCTGTCCGTTGGTCCTGTAAACAGTTAATGACCCTCCACGATGATGAGTCGGCGTGTGTCAATGTCAGGATCTGCCCCTGTGTTCTTTTTCACGAATTCCGCATCATCCCCAGTTGGGAGTGTAAACATTTACAAGGACCACTGCTGCCCCTTCCAGGACACCACTAACCATGATGTACCGTTCCCCTTGGTCCGTAACCGTCCGTGTCACTGTAAATAATGTCCTTTTACTGAGCAGTATGGCCACCTCCCTAGCCCTCGTCCTATAGCACGATTGGTAAGTCTGCCCACCCAACTCTTTCTGAGCCACAGTCGGTACTTTTCCCTCAGGTGGGTATCCTGGAAGAAGACTGTGTCGGCTTTCGTACTTTTCAGATGAGCAAAGACTCTGGATCTTTTCACTGGGCCATTAAGTCCTCTGACATTCCAGGTGACTATTCTGATTGAGGGGGTGGGGGTGGGGTGTCCTGTCCTCCCCCTCCTGCGGGGTCAACCATAGAACATAGAACAGTACAGCACAGAACAGGCCCTTCGGCCCTCGATGTTGTGCCGAGCAATGATCACCCTACTCAAACCCACGTATCCACCCTATACCCGTAACCCAACAACCCCCCCCTTAACCTTACTTTTTAGGATACTACGGGCAATTTAGCATGGCCAATCCACCTAACCCGCACATCTTTGGACTGTGGGAGGAAACCGGAGCACCCGGAGGAAACCCACGCACACACGGGGAGGACGTGCAGACTCCGCACAGACAGTGACCCAGCCGGGAATCGAACCTGGGACCCTGGAGCTGTGAAGCATTTATGCTAGCCACCATGCTACCGTGCTGCCCCATACTCACATTGTGGATGCGCCGCTACACTGTGGTTTCCTTCTGATAGGAGCGCATCCAAAATGGCTATGGTCACTGTATTGACCATGAGGCAGGGCCCCTGCACTCTGGGGTTTCCCTTGTCCAGAGGCCACTCAAAATGGCCTCCATCTAGGTGTATACCTGTGGGTGTGTCCCTGCACTCGGGGGTTTCCCTTTGTTTAGAGGCCCTCCAAAGTGGCTGTTCGCATTACCTTTGTGTTCCTTGCTGCCACGTGCCATCTGTCGTAGTCAACTTAGTGCCCTTTTAGCTCCATGTCTCTTGGCATTCCCCTTGGGTCTGTCTCCCCCTTCCTTCTCCTGCCTCATACCTGTGAGTGTCCCACCCATCCCCTCCCAGCCTTCCCCTCATGCCTGTTTACCCCCCACCCCATTACCCCCTCCCATCCGTGATATTCTCTCCTCCTGTCACCAGGCACCCTCTCCTTGATGGGAGATGTGCCGTAACCGTCCCCTGTCGTGCATACTTCCTAGAGCTAGCTCAACTGCTAGCATTCCGAAACGCACATTGTTTTTATAAAAGGCAGTCTAGGCCTTGTAAAATCCTGCTAGACCAGGTCTGCACCAATGTCTTGGTAGACCCGGATCAAGTTACCCCTCCCAATTGCAGGACCTTGGATGGCTCGCCCAGTTTAAGATCCTTTCCCAGACTTGGTACCGCCACAGGTTTGAAATGAAGGCCCGTGGCTGTTCCCTATCCTTGGACTTTGGTGGGAGAGAGCTGTAGGCTCTGCCCACTTCTGGGGGTTTGGGGAGGCTTTCCCTTCCAACCAGTTAGCCTAGCATCTGGGCAACATACTCCGTAGAGCTCCTACCCTTCGGTTCCCTCCAGTAGGCCCACAATGTTTTGGTGGTGTGACCGATTTTCTTTGTCCTCGAACTTCCCACATAGTCGCCCATTCATTCTTGCCAGCAAGCTTGCCATTTCCGTCTCTAGTGAAGCGATTTGATCGCTCTAGTCCAGTGTTCTTCAAACTTGTTTTCCAGGGACCCATTTTTACCAAATGGCCAACCTTCGGACCCAACTCGGCCGACCTTCGCGACCCAGGCCGGCCGACCTGCGCGACCCACCATTTTCTCTTACCTCTTTTGCAACTGACAAAAATGGAGGAAATGGTTTTGGGTCCCTTTGGCCCTCGTACACGCTCCCCCAATGGAACCTGTTGGATGAAGGTGAAACCTTCCGGTGTCGGAAAGTATGGAGTCTCCATCTGTCCAAAGATCTGCATTTTTTTCCTGTAAAATTTTATCAAATAAACTCCCCCAAACTTGTAAAAACAAAATAAAAATAAAATGAATAAATTAAATGAAAAACTTAAAATTAAATGAATAAAATAAATGAATAAAACCCCCCCCCCGAACTTGTAAAACAAAAGCTGCTACCATTTTTTTTAAAAAGCGGCCGCACTGTGCATGCGCGCCGATGATCGGGCACGCATGCGCAGTGCGGCCGCAATTGTTTTACATTATCGCGGCCATTTTGAAGCACGCTTGCAGCCGGTGCTATTAACAGCAGGCTGCTGCGGCTGTTGCGTGCAGATTTGTGCGATCGGAAGCGCCGCGACGGACAGCTCCGCGACCCTCCTGACACCTGCCCGCAACCCGTCCGCGACCCATCCGTGAGACGTGTCCCCGAGTTTGACAATGCCTGCTTTAGTCGGTCATGGCCTTCTCCAGCTCCCTGATTATTGCTTCCTGCATCTCCAGCCGCCTTTCCATTTTCTCCAATACCGCTTACAGGGTAACCAATGCTTCCTCTACCGTCATCTTCACTGTTGCCATCATTTCCATTTTGATGGAATCCTTGAGAGCTTGGGAGTTCCTGCATTAGGAACTCTCTCCATTTCTTTGTCAGGGCGAGGTCCAGTGTACGCTCAGGCAGTCCTTCTCGCTCAGGTATGGCCGGGACCTCATTGCCCCACGTCTTTGCCATTGCCACGGTCCTCTCACAGCTCTTACTGCCTTTGCCGTCTCTTCGGCCCTGAGGGTTGTTGCTGCTAGTGGTGTTGGGTGAGGGTGAGGGGCTTTTCTCTTGGATTTAGCAGGCTATTTTGGGTTGAAAGTGCCGAAATTCACATTTCAAGGAGGAGAGTCACCCTTTTGTGCATCGCTCAACGCATCTCTGTCAAGGGAAGTCCTTGCTTCCATTACAAGGTCAGAAGTGGGCCCGTTTGCTGATGATTGCACAATTTTCATCACCATCCCTCGCTCCTCAGATACTCAAGTAGTCCATTTCCAAATGCAGCAAAGTCTGGACAATATCCAGGTTTGGGCTGACAAATGGCAAGTAACATTCATGCAGCATATGTGTCAGGCAATGACACTCTCCAACAAGAGATAAGCGAATCATTGCCCCAAGACATTCAATTGCACGCCATTTGACATCATCTCGGCATCGGAGATGTTCCATCGCATCATGGAGCAGATGATGGAAGGGATTGAAGGGGTTCGCGATAACGTGGACGACATCACCATATGGTCCACTAAAGAACGTGTCCCGTCTCCAGAAGGTATTCCGCTGTGTACATGCAAACGGCCTAAAGTTAAACAGGTCCAAATGTTGTTTTGGCACATCGACGCTCAAGTTCCTTGGCAACTAGATCTCACAGCATTGTGTGCGCCTGGACACTGACAAAATCAAGGCCATCGAGGCGATGAAGGTCCCTGAGGACAAAAAGGCGGTGCTGCGCTTCTTGGGTATGATCAATTTTCTGGGCAAGTTAATTCCAAACATGGCCACATAAACCATGGCCCCACGCAACCTGGTGAAAAAGTCAACTGCCTTTGAGTGGAAGGCGGCACACCAGACAGAGTGGCTGGAGCTGAAATCCAAGCTCACCACTGCACCAGTCCTTCGTCATTCTTCGACCTGGACCGGGTGACAAAGATACCCGCAGATGTGAGTCAGGGTGGCATTGGTGTGGTGTTGCTTCAACGAGATGGGCAGCACGGTAGCATGGTGGTTAGCATAAATGCTTCACAGCTCCAGGGTCCCAGGTTCGATTCCCGGCTGGGTCACTGTCTGTGCGGAGTCTGCACGTCCTCCCCGTGTGTGCGTGGGTTTCCTCCGGGTGCTCCGGTTTCCTCCCACAGTCCAAAGATGTGCGGGTTAGGTGGATTGGCCATGCTAAATTGCCCGTAGTGTCCTAAAAAGTAAGGTTAAGGGGTGGGGGGTTGTTGGGTTACGAGTATAGGGTGGATACGTGGGTTTGAGTAGGGTGATCATGGCTCGGCACAACATCGAGGGCCGAAGGGCCTGTTCTGTGCTGTACTGTTCTATGTTCTATGATACATCATCCTGGGCACCAGTAGCCTACGCATCACTGAACCAGATATGCACAGATTGAGAAGGAGTGCTTGGGTCTGTTCACTGGCATCCTCAAATTTCATAGAAAAATACAGCACAGAACAGGCCCTTCGGCCCACGATGTTGTGCTGAACTTTTGTCATTGATTAAGAACAAATTAATCTACACCCCATCATTCTACCCTAATCCATGTACCTATCCAATAGCCACTTGAAGGTACCTAATGTTTCCGACTCAACTGCTTCCACAGGCAGTGCATTCCATGCCCCCACTACTCTCTGGGTGAAGAACCTACCTCTGACATCCCCCTCCTATATCTTCCACCATTCACCTTAAATTTATGTCCCCTTGTAATGGTTTGTTCCACCCGGGGAAAAAGTTTCTGACTGTCTACTCTAGCTATTCCCCTGATCATCTTATAAACCTCTATCAAGTCGCCCCTCATCCTTCTCCGTTCTGATGAGAAAAGGCCTAGCACTCTCAACCAGTGATTCAACTTGGTGTACACACCTGGCAAGGAGCTCATCATCATTGATGCACTGTCCCTCTCCGTCACCTCGCCCAGTGAGCCGCTGGAGATCATCCAGCACATCGAATCGCAGGTGCAGCTGTCTGCTAGCACTCTCCCGGCGACAGATGAGAAGGTAGTTCTCATCCGTGATGAGACAGACAAGGACCCCCTCTTGCAGCGCATCACCCACAACCTCACCAATGGCTCACAGAAAGGGTAGTGCCCACAATTTTACAATGTGAAGGACGACCTGACGGTGATTGATGGTATCCCTCCTCAAGCTGGACAGGATTGTCATTCCGCTCAGTCTTCAGAGCTTGGTGCTGCGCCAGATTCATGAGGGACACCTGGGCGTCGAGAAATGCAGACGCAGAGACCGGCAAGTTGTCCAGTGGCCCGGCATCAGCCAGGACGAACATGGTCCTGAACTGTGCTACCTGTCAGCGGTTCCAGCCAGCGTGGAGCAAGGCGACGCTCCAACAGCATGACATAGTGACCTCTCCATGGTCCAAGTTTGGCATCGACCTCTTTCGTGCGAATGGTCGCGATTATGTATTGATCATCGACTATTTCTTGAATTACCCTGAGGTGCTGGCGCTCCCGGACCTCACCTCTCGGACTGACATCAAAGTCTGTAAGGAGACGTTCTCAAGACATGGCACCCCAATCACAGTCATGAGCGGCAATGGTCCGTGCTTTACCAGTCGAGAATGGTCCACGTTTGCCAGGTCATACAATTTCCAGCATGTCACCTCCAGTCCGCACTATCCGCAGTCCAATGGAAAAGTCGAGAAAGGGGTGCACATTGTGAAACAGCTCATCTGCAAGGCCGCGAACTCTGCGTCCGACATACACCTTGCACTGCTCGCGTACAGGGCGACTCCACTGTCCACTGGCATGTCGCCAGCTCAACTCCTGATGAACAGGGACCTGCGGACGCCGCTTCCAGCCATACACCTGCCCAACCTGGATCACCTCCCGGTGCTGCAGAAGATGCAGCAGCTCAGAGACCGTCAAAAGCAGGGCTATGATGCCCATGCCACCGATCTGGCCATGCTATCCCTGGCAGACACTGTCAGGATCCAGATACCGGATGGTGAGTGGTCTGCCCCGGCTGGCGTTGTTCGACAGGCCGTGCCCCACTCTTATGTTGTACGTATGGCTGGTGGCTCCATCATGCGAAGGAATTGACGGGCAATCCACAAAGTTTCCTGCCCGCAACCACTTTCTCCTCCATTTCCATATGTTGAATTGTCACCTCCTGATACCTCGCACCACGAGGCCACCAGTCAGGCTTCCATCCCGCCTGTCAAGGCGCCATCGTCCCCTCCGCCACCTATCCGGCGGTCGACCAGTATCAGGCGCAAGCGTCAGAGGCTGGACTTGCGAACGTTTGTTTTATTTGCTCTGTTCAGTTGTCCTCCGTCAGTCACGTTAGACAGACTCATTCACATGTAAATACATTCACATACGCCAAAAAAACATAAAAAAAGGGGAGATGTCATGATATGCAAAAATTCAGCTAATGAACACATAGAATAGGACACGACCAATGAGCAATCAGGACACTCACAGGACACTCAGGGGTGGTATCTGACTATAAAAGGGATGAGGTACTCATACACCGCCCCTTTCCACAGACCAACATCTACAGAGTGAGACAGGGTGTATCCTCAGCATCACACCCCAGCTCGTGGCTTAGAGCAAGGCTGGTTCAGTGAGACTGAGTTACTACATTTAGATTAGCAGAGAGTCAAATTCATTGAGAACTATGCTAAGAGTTCAATAAAACACACTGAACTCACTTCAAAGTCTGGAGCATCTTTTACTCAAAACTGCATCAAGTGGCAGCTTGTGTTATTCCAAATTACATAAAACAGGATATATACAGCAGATTGGTGCCCCACCCCCAGTAGAAAAGACTGTGTGGGATATATACAGCAGACTGGTGCCTCCAGTAGAAAAGATTTACAAGATAATGCCCTACAGCAACAATATACTGGGGCTACCTTAACAAGCTGAGAGTAGGAATTCTGCCCCTCAGGGAAAGAAAGTCCTCTTCTCGAGAGCTCCAGCCAATCTGACTGGTTGGCAGCGGAGAAGTCCCAGCAGCACCACAACTCAGCAATGGCTGCTGCTGGGACTACAAGCAGTGGCAAGCAGAAGGGAAATAGATGCCGGACTAAAGACGAGTCTGGGGATTTTGATCCAGAACGGATTGGGTACCTTGGGAAAAGTAGGGGCAGGGGTGGCTCATTGAAGCCTGTGGAGAAGGCACAAAGGAGGGGTGCCATTTTCTGGGGGGCATCTAAAGCCCATCCTCCTGAACTACCTCTTTAGCCATGCATTCATCCATATGTCAATCTATGTGAAAATAAAGTGTGTCTTAAGAAAAAATGAAGAACCTGTTTAGAGCAGATAATAACGACAATGCAAGTGCGTTATTCAAATTTATTTTCTATCAGTCATACCGAAATATTCATTTGTAGCTCCCCAAATGCTTTACTTAGCGAGTGTATCTAGGTAAACCTTACAGATCAGTGTCACAGATAAAATCTCCAGACTTGGCTGAATTAGTTCAACGTAGCCATGATCATTGTAGGGTTGTTTAATTACCCTGAAACTTGCTTCAGAGGACTATCCAGATGCTGAAGGTGTGATTATGCAAATATAAGACAACAGGTGCTGGCTTGGTTGTGCTGATCCCATGATTTAAAAGCTTGTCAATATTCACCATCACTAATGGTCAATTTGGCACAGTAGCAGACAGAGGATGACCATCAACTAAGGAACTATATCCCAGCCACCAGAACAGATGGAGGGAAAGGGAAAAGGCAGCAATGGCATTTTAAAAATGATAATCATTTTTTAAAACATGAACGGAAATGAAGCCCACTGTACTTTTTGAATTGTACTTCTGAACTATTCAGCATTGGTATGAAATTGATGCAGGCTCTCAAAAGTTGAGATTCAAATGATAGAACAGGCAGATAGATTTTCTTATTCTTCCGTTCTTATTTATTCATCATCCAAATACTACTTGATAACAGATAATTTAGTCAGTGGAATGGTCAATCGTTACTTACAAGATCATAATACATATAAAAAGAAGTGCTTAGTTTTACCTCAAGAGAAAATGAAATATTTTAGTTCAGAGGTTTCAGGGAAAAAATTAAATTTTACCTTAGAATGTTTAGCAAGGGCTTGCAAGCAAAATGATTCAACCTTCTCAGATGGAACAGAGCTAAGACTCTGTGCGTAAGGAAGCCCATTTCCCCCAAAACACCACAAGCCTCCCTGAAACACAAAAGATTAGACAACAGGGTTCAGATCTTCTACACATCCTGTAACGTCATATCATTCTCCTTCTAATAGTGTAGCTTTTTAAATTAATCATGTACCTTTGCACATTCTCCCCGTGTTTGCATGGTTTTCGCCCCCACAACCAAAAGATGTGCAGGGTAGGTGGATTGGCCACGCTAAATTGCTCCTTAATTGGAAAAAAATGAACTGGGTACTCTAAATCTATTAAAAAGGTGTGCCACTTTCAGCTGCATTCGGTTTAAGCCTTGCGCATGTGGAGGTGGAGTTTGCCCTGTTTAGTGCTTCGCTCCAGAATCCCCACCCTATTTCTATCCATAGTTCTTACTCCCATTTTTCCCGTGTCTCGTCCAGCAGGGAGCATGCTTCTCCTAACAGTCGCCCGTAGTGATCCCTGCAGTTCCCCTTTCCTAAGTCGCCCACGTCCAACAGCTCCTCTATCATTCAGTGTCCTGGGTATGTTGTCACCTCCTTACAGAGGAGGTTTTGGATTAGTAAGTGTCGTAGTTCATTCCTTTTGGGTAGTTGCAACCTCTCTGTCAGATCCTCTAAAGTTGCTAGTTTGTCATTGGTGTAGAAGTCCATAACTGTCAATATCCCCCATCTGTTTCCACCTTTTAAAGGAGGCGTCCATTGTGGCTGGCACAAACCTGTGATTGTTGCAGATGGGGGACATGGCGGACATTTCAGTCAGGCTGAAGTGTTGCCTCAACTGGTTCTATGTCCGGAACGTGGCTATTACCACCGGGCTTGTAGAGTGCTTGCCTGTCTAGGATGGGAATGTACCTAGGGAATATGTTAATTTTAATCGTCTGCACCCTCCCCTCCAGGGAGAGTGGAAGTGTGTTCCACCTCTGCAGATTCTTTTCACCTTCCTCGGCCAGACTGGTCAGTTTCATTTGTGGATCCGTGTCCAGTCGTGGGCAATTTGGATCCCCAGGTAGCGGAATTTGTTTTGGGCTTGTTTAAATAGTAGTCTCTCCTGCGCTGCTCCTCTATCTTGCGGGTGCACTGGGAAGTTTTCACTTTTGCTCAGGTTGAGTTTGTAGTCGAGCAAGCGCCAAACTCTTTCAGGAGCTTCATGATCCTGTCCATGCTGCTTTGGGGGTCCGAGATGTAGAAGAGCTGGACATCCACATAAAATGAGACTCTGTACTCTCTGTCCCCTCTCTGGATCCCCTTCCAATTTTTCTCACCTCTTGAGGCCAGTGGTCCAATCGCCAGCGTGAAGAGGAGTGGGGACTGCAGGCATCCCTGCCTTGTGACCCTGTGCAACTGGAAGTATATAGAGCTGGTGGTGTTGGTCCTCACCCTCGCAGTGGGAGCACGGTACAGGGGTTTCACCCAGGCGGTGAACCCTGCTCCCAGCCCTAACCAATTCACCAACACTCTCCGCAAATCCCTGCCAAAATTCCCTCAACTTCTGACATGCCCAGAACATATGCACATGGTTAACCGGACTATCCCCACACGCCCACATCTATCCTCCACCTCCTCAAAGAACCTGCTCATCCGGGCTACCGTCATGTGGGCCCTGTGGTCCACTTTGAACTGGATCAGGCTAAGTCTGGCACAGAACGAAGATGAATTAACTCTCTTGAAGGCTTTTTCCCACTTTTCCATTTCCAGCTTGTGGTAGTCACAACTGTTGTATTGTATATATTGCATTTGAGTTGAATTACGGTAAGGCTCCTGTACTGCAGGTATGGGGGTAGATCTAGCGTGCACTGCACGCCCTGGCGAGGGACTGCGATTGCCAGGCCGTTTCGGCTGTTGAACATTCTGAACTTCTAATTAGGGACGCTTTCGTTACGGGCATAGGGTCAGCTTACATCCGTCAGTGCCTCTTAGAAGGGGCTACCCTCGACCTCGCGGCGACCAAGAAACTCACGATCTCACAGTCGCCTCCCACAACGTACAGGCATACGCACCCGACCGCACAGCCCACCCCTCCTGGGTATCCTGGACCCTGCCAGCGAACACCCCACCGTGGACCCCACCAGTGACCGCCCCCAGCCAACCCCAGGCCTGCGCCGTGCGGCAGCCAACCAACCCCGAGGGACCCAAGTGCTACTTCTGCGGACAGACAAAACACCCCTGGCAGCACTGCCCGGCGCGGAGCGCGCTCTGCAAGGCCTGTGGGAAGAAAGGACATTTCGCTGCTGTGTGCCAGGCCCGCTCGATCGCCGCTATTGTCCCTGCACCCCCCATGTGTGACCCGTGGGCGCCGCCATCTTGCTTGCCTCAGGACACGTGCGGCCCGTAGACGCCAACATCTTTAACACCGCCCGCCACATGCGCCCTATGGGCGCCGCCATCCTCCCCTCCCCAGGACCCCTGCTCGTCGGGCACCTCATCGGGCAGCTCATCACCTGCAGCCGCCGCCGCCGACCAGCCAATGGCCTTCCAACACCAGCCGCGTCTCGCCTCCATCACGATCGACCAGTCCCGACCGCACAACCTCCTGACCGCGTCGATGACAGTGAAGGTCGATGGACAGGAGACAGCATGCCTTCTGGACTCCGGGAGCAATGAGAGCTTCATCCACCCCGATACGGTAAGGCGCTGCTCCCTCACGGTACATCCCATTGACCAGAAAATCTCTCTGACCTCCGGATCCCACTCCGTGGCGCTCCGGGGGTACTGTACCGCCACCCTCACCATCCAGGGCGCAGAGTTCAGCGGCTTCCGGCTCTACGTCCTACCCAACCTCTGCGCTGCCTTGCTACTCAGCCTGGACTTCCAGTGCAACCTCCAGAGCCTAACCCTGAAATTTGGCGGAACCCTACCACCCCTTACTGTATGCAGTCTCACGACTTAAGGTCGACCCGCCTTCTCTGTTTGCGAACCTCACCCCGGATTGCAAACCCGTCGCCACCAGGAGCAGACGGCACAGCGCCCAGGACAGGACCTTCATCAGGTCTGAGGTCCAGCGGCTGCTACGGGAAGTATTATCGAGGCCAGCAACAGCCCCTGGAGAGCTCAAGTGGTAGTTCTGAAAACTGGGGAGAAAAATAGGATGGTCGTTGACTACAGTCAGACCATCAATTGGTACACGCAGCTCAACGCGTACCCCCTCCCACGCATACCTGATATGGTCAATCAGATTGCACAGTACCAGGTCTTCTCGACAGCTCTCTTCCCAACTCCTCTTCCCAGTTCCGCTTCACCTCCTTGATCGGGGCCCCTTTCCACTCCATCAACTCCTTGTATCTCTGACATCCTCCCCAGCTTTTGACATCACCTTGTCCTGTAGTCCCCTCAGGGGGAGGAGAGGGAAGCTTGGAACCTGCCTCCTGATAAAGTCCCGGACCTAAAGATATCGAAACCCATTCCCACCCAGTAACACAAACTCCTCCTCCAGTGCCTTTAAGGTCAGAAAGCCCTCCTGAATAAATAAGTCCCCAAATCTCTCGATCCCTGCCTGCTGCCACCTCCAGAAGCCCCCTTCCAGCCTCCCTGGGATAAACCGGAGATTGTTACAGATCGGAGACCAGACTAACTCCCCCTCTGATCCCATGTGCTGCTTCCATTGCCCCCATCACCACAGGGCTGTAGAGTACCGAGCCGGCGAAAACAGCAGGGGCACCGTTAGTAAAGCCTCCAAACTCGTGCCCTTACAGGATGCCGCTTCCACTCACTCCCAGGCCAACCCCTCCCTCACTAACCACTTCCTGACCATCGATATGTTGGCCGGCCAGTAATAGTTAATAAAGCTCGGGAGGGCCAGGCCCCCCTCCATGCGACCCCGCTCCAGAAGTGCTCTCTTTATTCTCGGGGGTTTTCCCCGCCCATACAAAACCTGTAATGGCTACATTTATTCTTGTAAAAAAGCCTTTGGGACAAAAATCGGAAGGCATTGAAAAAAGAAAAGCAGTCTTGGGAGAACTGTCATCTTCATCGTCTGGACCCTTACCGCTAACGTCCCATACCCATAACGGTATGTCCCATCTGTGGAAATCGCTTTTGATTTGGTCGACCGCTTTGCCCAGATTTAACTTGTGGAGCGGCCCCCACTCTTTAGCCACTTAAATCCCTAAATATCTGAAACTCCCCACCACCACTTTAAAAGGTCACCTTTCCTGTCCCCGCGCCTGGATCACAAACATCTTGCTGTTTCCACATTCAGCTTGTAGCCTGAAAATCGCCCAAATTCTCCCAGTACCTGCATGATTTTGGTCATACCCCCCCACCTGGTCTGTAACATAAAGCAGCAAGTCATCAGCATAAAGAGAAACTTGTGCTCCACCCCGCTCCCCTCGCTATTCTCCACCACGCACTCGATGCTCTGAGGGCCATTGCTAAAGGCTCTATGGCCAGGGCAAACAGTAATGGGGAGAGCGGGCATCCCTGCCTTGTCTCTCTCCCGAGATTAAAATATTCTGACCGGGCTTGGTTGGTTCTCACATTTGCCACCGGGGCCTGATATAACAGCTGGACCCAGTCCGCAAATCCCTGCCCGAACCCAAACCTGCCTAAGATATCCTATAGGTACTTCCACTCTACCCGGTCGAAAGCCTTATCCGTGTCCATCGCTACTACGTCAGCCTCACGCCCCTCGGCTGGCATCATTATAACATTGAGAAGTCATATTGGACGTCAGGTGCCTGCCCTTCACGAACCCCGTCTGATCTCTGATCCTCACCTATTACCTCTGGGACACAATCCTCTATTCTGGTGGCCAAGATCTTTGCCAGTAATTTAGCATCCACATTCAAAAGGGAAATTGGTCTGTACGATCCACAGCTCTCCGGGTCCTTGTCTCGCTTCAGGATGAGAGAGATTGATGCCTGTTGGGGTACCATTCCTAACTCCTTGGATTTATTGAAAGACTTCACTAACAGCAGTCCCACTAGCTCCGAAAACGTTTTGTAGAATTCCACTGGGAATCCGTCAGTTCCCGGGGCCTTACCCGTTTGCATTGCCCCCAATCCGTCTATCACTTCACCGAGCCCAATTGGGCCCCCCAAGACTTCCACCAACTCCTCATCTACCATCGGGAACTCTAGCCTCCCCACGAATTGGTTCATTCCCTCCTCCCCCGCCAGGGCTTCAGACTCGTAAAAACGGCTAGAAAATACATGGAGCACATCATTAACCGCACCCGGGTCCCTCACTACTTTCCCCCTCACATCCTTAATTTTTCCTATCTCTCTTGCCGCCTCCTGCTTCCTCAGCTGATGCGCCAACATCCGACTAGCTTTCTCCCCATATACGTACAATGCCCCTTTTACCCTCCTCAGCTGACCCTCCGCCTTGCCTGTGGAAAGGAGCCCAAAATCCATTTGAAGTCTCTGACTCTCCTTCAGGGGCTCCTCATTTGGAGACTCTGAATATCTCCTATCCACGCACAAGATTTCTCCACTAGCCTATCGAGTTCCACCCGTTCAGCCCTCTCCCTATGGGCCCGAATCAAAATATATTCCCCTCTGATGACCACTTTCAATGCCTCGCACACCACCCCAGCCGCGGTCTCTGCCGTGTCGTTGGTGTTTATATATCCCCGAATGGTCTCCCTCACTCGCTCACATATCTTATCGTCTGGAACAACCCTGCATCTAGCCTCCACTGTGGGCGCTGAGAATTGACCGTGTTCACCTGTAGGTTGAGCCAATGTGGCGCATTGTCCGATATTACGATTGCTGAATACTCTGTATCCACTACCACGGCTAATAATGTTTTGTCTAATATATTTTTTAAAATCGATCCTGAAGTACACCTTGTGAACATGTGAGTAGAATGAATATTCCTTACTCCTTAGCTTCTGAAATCTTCACAGATCAGCACCTCGCAGCTCTTTTGCCATTGCTGACACTTTCCCTGACCTAGAACTCGACTGGTCCATCCTAGGATCTCAGACCGTATTAAAATCACCCCCATGATCAACCGGTGCGAGTCGAGGACAGGGATTTTTCCCAGCATCTTCCTAACAAACGCGACGTCGTCCCAGTTTGGGGCGTATATATTCACCAGCACTACAGAACATAGATCATAGAAAAATACAGCACAGAACAGGCCCTTCGGTCCACGATGTTGTGCCGAACTTTTGTCATAGATTAAGAACAAATTAATCTACAACCCACCATTCTATTGTAATCCATGTACCTATCCAATAGCTGCTTGAAGGTCCCTAATGTTTCCGACTCAAGTACTTCCACAGGGAGTGCATTCCATGCCCCCACTACTCTCTGACTAAAGAACCTACCTCTGACATCCCCCCCCCCCTATATCTTCCACCATTCACCTTAAATTTATGACCACTTGCAATGGTTTGTTCCACCCGGGGAACAAGTCTCTGACTGTCTACTCGATCTATTCCCCTGGTCATCTTATAAACCTCTATCAAGTCACCCCTCATCCTTCTCAGTTCTAATGAGAAAAGGCCTAGCACCCTCAACCTTTCCTCATAAGACCTACTCTCTATTCCAGGCAACATCCTGGTAAATCTCATTTGCACCTTTTCCAAAGCTTCCACATCCTTCCTAAAATGAGGCGACCAGAACTGCACGCATTACTCCAAATGTGGCCATACCAAGGTTTTGTACAGCTGCATCATCACCTCACAGCTCTTAAATTCAATCCCTCTGCTAATGACCGCCAGCACACCATAGGCCTTCTTCACAGCTATATCCACTTGAGTGGCAACTTTCAAAGATCTATGAGCCCAGACCCCAAGATCTCTCTGCTCCTCCACATTGCCAAGAACCCTACCATTAACCCTGTATTCCACATTCATATTTGTCTTTCCAAAATGAACAACCTCAAACTTTTCAGGGTTAAACTCCATCTGCCACTTCTCAGCCCAGCATTGAGAAGGTGTCATTGAGAACGAGATCTCTCTGTTCATCTACACTACCAAGAATCTCGCCATTAGCCCAGTACTCTGCATTCCTGTTACTCCTTCCAAAGTGAACCACCTCACACTTTTCCGCATTAAACTCCATCTGCCACCTCTCAGCCCAGCTCTGCAGCTTATCTATGTCCCTCTGTATCCTATAACATCCTTCAGCACTATCCACAACTCCACCGACCGTGTCATCTGCAAGTTTACTAACCCATCCTTCTACACCCTCTTCCAGGTCATTTATAAAAATGACAAACAGCAGTGGCCCCAAAACAGATCCTTGCGGTACACCACTAGTAACTGAACTCCAGGATGAACATTTGCCATCAACCACCACTCTCTGTCTTCTTTCAGCTAGCCAATTACTGATCCAAACCGCTAAATCACCTTCAATCCCATACTTCCTTATTTTCTGCAATAGCCTACCGTGGGGAACCATATCAAATTACTAAAGTGAAAGTCACAGAATTGTGGTCACTATCTCCAAAATGCTCCCCCACTAACAAATCTATCACTTTCCCTGGTTCATTACCAAGTACTAAATCCAATATGGCCTCCCCTCTGGTCGGACAATCTACTTACTCTGTTCGAAAAGCTTCCTGGACACACTGCACAAACATCACTCCATCCAAACTATTTGATCTAAAGAGTTTCCACTCAATGTTTGGGAAGTTGAAGTCACCCATGACTACTACCCTGTGACTTCTGCACCTTTCCAAAATCTGTTTCCCCAATCTGTTCCTCCACATCTCTGCTGCTATTGGGGGGCCTACAGAAAACTCCCAACAAGGTGACTGCTCCTTTCCTATTTCTGACGTCAACCCATACTACCTCAGTAGGCAGATCCTCCTCGAACTGCCTTTCTGCAGCTGTTATACTATCTCTAATTAACAATGCACCCCCCCCCCCCAATATTTTACCACGTTCCCTACTCTTATTGAAACATCTATAACCAGGAACCTCCAACAACCATTTCTTCCCCTCTTCTATCCAAGTTTCCATGATGGCCACCACACTGCAGTCCCAAGTACCGATCCATGCCTTAAGTTCACCCACCTTATTCCTGATGCTTCTTGAGTTGAGGTATACACACTTCACCCCATCTCCGTGCCTGCAAATACTCTCCTTTGTCAGTGTTACCTTTCCCACTGCCTCACTACACGCTTTGACATCCTGAACATCGGCTACCTTTGTTGCTGGACTGCAAATGCGGTTCCCATTCCCCTGCCAAATTAGTTTAAACCCTCCCTGGATATTGGTGCCCCTCTGGTTCAGTTGCAACCCATCCTGCTTGTACAGGTCCCACCTTCCCCAGAATGCGCTCCAATTATCCAAATACCTGAAGCCCTCCCTCCTACACCATTCCTGCAACCACGTGTTCAACTGCACTCTCTCCCTATTCCTAGCCTCACTATCATGTGGCACTGGCAACAAACCAGAGATGACCAGGGCAGCACGGTAGCATTGTGGATAGCAGAATCGCTTCACAGCTCCAGGATCCCAGGTTCAATTCCGGCTTGGGTCACTGTCTGTGCGGAGTCTGCACATCCTCCCCGTGTGTGTGTGGGTTTCCTCCGGGTGCTCCGGTTTCCTCCCACAGTCCAAAGATGTGCAGGTTAGGTGGATTGGCCATGATAAATTGCCCTTAGTGTCCAAAATTGCCCTTAGTGTTGGGTGGGGTTACTAGGGGATAGGGTGGAGTTGTTGACCTTGGGTAGGGTGCTCTTTCCAAGAGCCGGTGCAGACTCGATGGGCTGAATGGCTTCCTTCTGCACTGTAAATTCTATGATCTATGACAACTCTGTCTGTCCTGGCTTTTAACTTACAGCCTAACTCCCTCAACTCATTTATTATATCTACACCCCTTTTCCTACCTACATCGTTGGTACCAATGTGCACCACGACTTCTGGCTGCTCACCCTCCCCCTTAAGGATCCTGACGACAGGATCAGAGACGTCTGGACCCTGGCACCCGGGAGGCCACATATCTTCCGGGAGTCTTGCTTGCGACCACAGAATCTCCTATCTATTCCCCTAACCATTGAGTATCCTATCACTATTGCTTTTCTATTCTCCCCACTTACCTTCTGAGCCCCAGAGCCAGACTCAGTGCCAGAGACCTGGCTGCTCGGGCCTTCCCCCGGTAGGTCACCACCCCAAGAGCTACAAAAGGTCTAAACCCAAACAGCAACTTTTAAGTTAATTAACTAAATAAAAGAAAGACTAGACTTTAGATAAAAATGAACCCTTATTATCTCTCAATCACCAAACTCACTATAGCATTCAAATGCACCAAATTCAGCACTCAGTGCAAACTGACATTCCCTCCAGTTTCCACTGTCATTCCCTCCAGTTTCCCATTCACCATGATAAATCTGCCTCCCGGGTCTGTCACCATTTCTCCACCTCGAACGCCACCCTTTCGTTAATCAGGATGGCTACTCCCCCTTGTTTTGAAGTCCAATCCTGAATGAAACACCTGCCCGACCCATCCCTTTTTCAGTCTAAATTGATCCCCCAGCTTCAAGTATGTCTGCTATAATATGGCCACGTCCGCCTTTAACTGTCTCAAGGGTGCAAACACACGGGCCCTCTTGACCGGCCCATTCAGGCCACGAACATTCCACGTAACCAGTCTGGTCGGGGAGGCCTTGCCCCCCTCCTCCCCTGTTGATCAACCATGACCTTGCCGAGGCCAGATCCGCCCATCGGCGGCAACCGCCATTTAGTCTCCATCTCCAGCCTCCTAGCAGTTCTGTAATCGTCAGCAGTACCCCCCCCCCCCCCTACCCCCACCTCCACGCCCCATTCTTTTTTTTTCCCTTTATTATTATTTTCCCTTTTTTAACCTTTTTTTTTACAAACACGAACAAAAAGGAAGAAACTGTACCTCAGTACAGATACTGAAAGGTCAAAGTTAGATAATAATTCAAAAAGAAAAAACACCTTCTCTTCCCGGTCATCGCAACTCAAGTTACAGTGCAGCACAGAACATTTTAGTGTAAATCGCTACCAACCAGTTTTCTCTTTTTATTAAGTCCTTATGGGTCCCCCAGGTTATTGTCTTTCATAAAGCCCGCTACTTCTTCCAGCAAGCCAAAATACAGTTCCCGTTCCTCGTGGGTTACCCAAAGACGGGCCGGGTAGAGAAGTCCAAATTTAATTCCCTTCGCATACAGCACCGCTTTAACTTTATTGAAACTCGCCCTCCTCTCAGCAAGTTCTGCTCCCAAGTTCTGATAGTCCTGGATTTCAGCTTCTTCCCATACGAACCGTTATGTCTCCCCAGCCCATCTCATGATGCGTTCCTTGTCCAGGAATCGGTGAAACCTCACCACCAATGCCCTCGGGGACCCATGACCCTGGGGCTTGCGCATAAGTGCCCTGTGGGTCCGGTCCACCTCCAACGGCTTGTCGAACGCCTCTGCCCCCATCACTTTCTTGAACATCCTCACAACGTACGCACCGGCATCCAACTCTTCCTTTCCCTCCGGGAGACCAACGATCCGAACATTCTGCCTGCGGGAACGATTCTCCAGGTCCTCCACCTTTTCCAGCAAACCGCTTTTGTCGATCTTGTAAAATACCAATTTTCAGTGCCATCCCAGTGGACTGCTCCTCTTGCTCCGTCGCCTGCTCCTGCAGCTTTTGGATCGACTGTCCTTGGGTCTTCACTGTCACATCCATCCAGTCAACAGCCTGTTGACTGGATGGATGTGACAGTGAAGACCCAAGGACAGTTTATCCAGGCAACCACCTTGGTCAGGACCTCCGCACACTCCTTACGGTGCCGGGCGAACTTCTCATCCAGGTATGTAATCAACTGTTCTGTCGACCATTGGGCCGGCGCAGCCGGATCTCGCTTATCTGCCACTGCAGCCACCAAGCTCAGCTCCTCACTTCCAACCAACTTTTGATTCCTTCTTCTGCAATTATTTTTCGAACTTAATTCCACAGGATATCTCCTCCTCCTTCTGTCACTTTTATCCACTTATATTAGAAAAAATTTCTGCGAAAATCAGCTTAAAAGCCATCAAAAAACCACCAAGAGCGGGAACTGCTAAATGTGCGACTCTTCACAGCATAGTCGCCACCGGAAGTCCTGAACATCATCCTCTTATCAAGCAGAATGACTAGTCCCCTAGCTCTCATCCCGCAGCATGAATGGTATGTCTGTCCCACCCAATCCTTTCTGACCCAAGTCGGTCCTTTTCCCACAGGTGCGTCTCTTAGAGGAAGACAAACACGGGACACAACCGACAGGGAACCCTTCGTCATCTAGAACTTCCCCAGAGCGGACTTCCGGTGGCGGCTATGAAGGAATAAGTCGCACATTTGGTGGCTCCCACTCTGGTCGGACTTTTGGACCTTTCCCCCCAAATTTCTGACGGACTTGAATTACAAAACGGATGTGAATGGCAATTCTCTACTGAATTCCCACTTCAGTGCATGGAAGAAAGGAGTAGAAGTGTTCATAAGGACAGAAACAAGAAGATAGAGAAGGCTTGGGCTGTAGTTGCAACAGGAGGCATGGCTGTCCCTTTGGCTTGTCGACCTAGCAGTCTGTGGAGCAGCTCCATGTCATTCAGGTCATTCAGGAAGGCTTTGCTACGCAGAAACGGGACTGCTTGGACCCGATAAAAGAGTCGATTGAGCGGTTACAGCTTAGTCTGGACGCCCAGGATCGGGCGATCCAGAAGGTGGAGATGGCGCTGGCTGAGCAGGAGGAGCATCAGACTGCGGTGGAGCTGGAGGTGGGGGTGGGGATGCTGAGGGACCAGCAGAAGAAGCTCCTGGAGAAGGTGGAGGACCTACAAAATAGGTCCCGCCAGCAGAACCTAAGAATTGTCGGGCTCCCGGAGGGGTCCGAAGGTACGGACGCTGGGGCATACATCGCAGACATGTTTGAGAAGCTGCTGGGGGAGGGGGCATTCACCCGACCCTTGGAGGTGGATAGGGCTCACAGAGCACTCGCGAGAAAGCCGCGAATGGAAGATCCCCCCTCCAAGATTCTCGGATAAGGAGCATTTTCTACAGTGGGCCAAGCAGACATGGAGCTGTAAGTGGGACAACAGCATCCTGTGGGTTTACCAAGACCAGAGTGTGGAGCCAGGAGGAGAACAGGCTTCAACCAGATCAGGGCGATCCTTTTCAAGAAAAAGGTGAAGTATGGACTGTGAAACCCAGCCAGTCTCTGGGTCACGCAGCAAAGTAGCATTGTGGTTAGCACAATTGCTCCACAGCTCCAGGTTCGATTCCCGGCTTGGGTCACTGTCTGTGTGGAGTCTCCCCGTGTCTGCGTGGGTTTCCTCCGGGTGCTCTGGTTTCCTCCGACAGTCCAAAGATGTGCAGGTGAGGTGGATTGGGCATGCTAAATTGCCCTTAGTGTTGGGTGTGGTTACTGGGTTATGGGGATAGGGTGGGGGTGCGGGCTTGGGTAGGGTGATCTTTCCAAGAGCCGGTGCAGACTCGATGGGCCGAATGGCCTCCATATGCACTGTAAATTCTAGGATGATGATCAGCACTTCTACTTCGAGTTGGACTTTGCGAAAAGAAAAGGGCTGGTGGTGGACTGAGAACTCTTGAACTTGGCTGCAACGTTCATCTTTTTGTCTTTTATTTTTGTTTCTCTGTTTTTGTAAAAAGTTTCTCGTTTCGCGTTTCATGGAAGATGTTGGTGATGCCGTTGGCATTGATTTGGAACCAGTAGTAGAGCTGAGTGAGGTAAAGTTTTCATTTGCACTGTTGGGGGATGGAGGTGAGCTTGTTTTGATCTTGGTGTTTTTCTGTTGGGCAATTGTCGGAGGATTGTTTGATGTTGGAGTTTGATTGTATGAGCGGGGGGAGGGGGTGAACAATAGGTGGGAGACGATCTGGGGCCGGGCATGGGGGCCACCATGCTAGCTGGGTGACCTAGCTCTCGGAAGCGCAGTGGAGGGTGTGCATATATTTCGTTTAGGAAAAAGGTTGGGTTACAGGGTGCTGTTACTGAGGGGGGGGGGGAATGTTCTGCTGACAAGGGAGGAATTTGGGCTGAGGGGTATAGAGGAGGTCGGGGCTGCCTGGGCATGGACCGGTGGAGGCGCGGAACACGGGATGGAGGCGGGCCCAAAAAAGGGGATGGCTGATCGGCGGAGGCTGATCACCTGGAATGTTCGAGGGTTAAATGGGCCGGTCAAAAAGGCACGTGAGGATTGAAGGCGGACGTGGTAATGTTGCAGGAGACGCACCTTAAGTAACGGACCAGGTTAGACTGAGGAAAGGATGGGTAAGCCAGGTGTTTCACTCGGGACTAGATTCAAAGACCAAAGGGGTCGCGATCCTGATCAATAAGCGGATGGTGTTTGAGGCAGGTAGAATAGTCTCGGACATGGGAGGTCGGTACATTATGGTCAGTGGGAAGTGAGAGGGGGTGCAGGTGGTATTAGTTAATGTATATGCACCAAATTGGGACGATGTGGTGTTTATTAGGAGGACACTGGGAAAGATACCGGATTGATTTCTTTATTCTGAGCAGGGCCTTTCTGGCTGGGGTAGTGGACACAGGGTATTCAGCGATTACAATCTCAGACCATGCACTGCACTGGGTTGACCTGCAGGTTAGTAAAGACTTTAACCAGCGCCCGCATTAGAGGTTGGATGTGGGACTTTTGGCGGATGAAGGGGTGTGCGAGCAGCTGAGGAAATGTATTCAGAGCTGTGTCAATGACACAGGGGAAATTTCAGCAGCGGTAGTTTGGGAAGAACTGACGGCAGTGGTCAGGGGGGAGCTGATCTCGATCCGGGCTCATAGGGAGAAAATGAAAAAAAAAAAGAAAAATCGCTTATTATCACGAGTAGGCTCCAATGAAGTTACTGTGAAAAGCCCCTAGTCGCCACATTCCGCCGCCTGTCCGGGGAGGCTGGTACGGGAATCGAACCGTGCTGCTGGCCGGCTTGCTCTGCTTTAAAAGCCAGCGATTTAGCCAAGTGAGCTAAACCAGCCCCTGGTTGACAGGGCACAGATGGACCGACTGGTAAAGGAGATAGTACAGATCGATAGGAGGTATGCGGAGACCCCAGAGGCAGGGCTTTCAAGGGAACGGCGGAGGTTACAGGCAGAGTTTAGCTTGCTGACCACAGGGAGGGCAGTGGAGAAGCTGAGAACGGTGTGGCAAGTGTACGGACTGGATTTATGAACATGGAGAGTAGGCCAGCAGAGTGTTTGCATAGCAGCTTAGGAAGAGGGATGATGTGGAGATGCCGGCGTTGGACTGGGGTGAGCACAGTAAGAAGTCTTACAGCACCAGGTTAAAGTCCAACAGGTTTGTTTCAAACACGAGCTTTCGGAGCGTTGCTCCTTCCTCAGTTTGAAACAAACCTGTTGGACTTTAACCTGGTGTTGTAAGACTTCTTACTAGGAAGAGGGAGGCAGCGAGGGAGATAGCTAAAGTAAAGGACGGTGAGGGGAATCTGGTTGGAGATTCAGTAGGGGTGAATAAGGCATTTAGGGATTTCTACAGCAGGCTGTAGAGGTTGGAACCCCCTACGGGGCCGGACGGGATGAGGCACTTCTTGGAGGGGCTGAATTTCCCAACGGTGGTCGGAGACCGGGTAGAAGGGCTAGGGGCCCCAATTGGGCTGGGAGGAATAGTGGAGGGCTTGAAGGCCATGCAGGCGGGTAAGGCCTCGGGTCCGGACGGGTACCCAGTGAAGTTTTATAAAAAGTTCTTGAGGATATTGGGGCCAGTGTTTTTCTTTTCATTTTAAAAAATAAATTTAGAGTACCCAATTAATTTTTTCCAATCAAGGGCCAATTTTTGCGTACCACCTACCCTACACATCTTTGGGTTGTGGGGGCGAAACCCACGCAAACACAGGGAGAATTTGCAAACTCCACACGGACAGTGACCCAGAGCCAGGATTGAACCTGGGACCTCGGCGCCGTGAGGCTGCAGGGCTAACCCACTGCGCCACCATCCTGCCCTATTGGGGCCAGTGTTGTTGAGGATGTTCAACGAGGCAAGGGAAAGAGGGGTGCTGCCCCCGACGATGTCACAGGCAATGATTTCGCTGATTCTTAAGCGGGACAAGAACCCGGAACTGTGAGGGTCCTACAGGCCGATCTCGCTGTTGAATGTGGATGATAAGTTGCTGGCCAAAATCCTGTCCTCCAGGATTGAGGATTGTGTTCCGGACATTATTGGGGAGGACCTGACGGGGTTTGTTAAGGGTAGTCAGTTGGTTGCCAATGTAATAAGGCTGTTAAATGTGATCATGATGCCCCCGGAAGGTAGGGAGGTGGAGGAAGAGATCGCAATGGATGCAGAAAAGGCTTTTGATCGAGTAGAATGGGATTATCTGTGGGAGGTACTGGAACGGTTCAGATTCAGGCAGGGCTTTATTGACTGGGTCAGGTTGCTGTATCAGGCTCCTGTGGCAAGTGTACGGACGAACAGGACAACATCGGACTCTTTTAGACTGCACCGGGGGACGAGACAGGGATGCCCCCTCTCTCCACTGTTGTTTGCGCTGGCTATAGAGTCGCTGGCAATTGCTCTGAGAGCCTCAAGGGGCTGGAGGGGACGGGTCCAGGTGGGTGGGGTCCAGGGTTTCGCTCTTTGCGAATGATCTGCTTCTGTATGTTTCGGACCCAGTCGAGGGAATAGAGGAAATCATAAAGATTCTAGGGGAATTTGGCCAGTTTTCGGGGCATAAGCTAAATATGGAAAAGAGTGAAATGTTTGTGGTTCAGGCGAGGGGACAGGAGGGGCGACTGGGAGAGCTGCCGTTTAGGTCAGTAGGGGGTAGCTTTAGGTACCTGGGCATCCAAGTGGCGCGGGAATGGGACCGACTGCATAGATTGAATCTGGCCCGGCTAGTGGACCAATGAAGGAAGATTTTCGGAGATGGGATGCGCTTCCGTTGTCTCTGGCTGGCTGGGAGGGTACAAACGGTGAAAATGACGGTCCTCGCGAGATTCCTATTTGTATTTCAGTGTCTCCCCATCTTTATTCCGCGGTCCTTTTTTGAGCGGGTCAACAGAGTGATCATGGGCTTCGTCTGGGTGGGCAAGACCCCGTGGGTAAGGAAGGTAATGCTTGAGCGGAGTCGGGGAGACGGCAGGTTGGCACTGCCAAATTTTAGTAACTGTACTGGGCGGCTAATACAGCCATGATCAGGAGGGGGGGGGGGGGGGGGGGGGGGGGATTGAGAGGATGGGGGATGTGTTCATAGAGGGGAGCTTTCTGAGTATTAGGGCGTTGGCAGAAAAGTTTGGGCTGCCGAGGGGAAAAAAATTCAGGTATCTGCAGGTGCGAGACTTCCTTCGTAAACAGGTGTCAACCTTCCCGCTCCTACCGCTAAGGGGGATTCAGGACAGGGTAATTTCCAGAGGGTGGGTAGGGAGGGGAGCGTCAACGCATCCGCAACATGTGCCAAGCTTAGCTTGATACAATTTAAGGTTGTTCACCGGGCTCACAGGACAGTGGCCCGGATGAGGAGATTCTTTGGGGTGGAGGACAGCTGCACAAAATGCACGGGAAAACCAGCGAACCATGTCCACATGTTCTGGACATGTCCAAAGCTTAGGGGACTTTGGCAGTAGTTTGCGGATGTCATGTCCATGGTGTTAAAACCAAGGGTGGCGCTGAGTCGAGAGGTGGCGATTTTCGGGGTGTCAGAAGACCCGAGAATCCAGGAGGAGAAAGAGGCAGATGTTCTGGCCTTTGCTTCCCTGGTAGCCCGGAGACGGATACTATTAGCATGGAGGGTCTCAAAGCCCCCAAAGTCGGAGACCTGGCAATCGGTATGGAGAAAATTAAGTTCGCCTTGAGAGGTTCACTGTTAGGGTTCAACCGGAGGTGGCAACCATTCGTCGACTTCTTTGCGGAAAATTAGTCGTCATCAGACTGACGGACGAAGCCCCCCTTGTGAAATCCTACCAACTGTCCTGGCTTGAGACAATTCACACCACTTTAACCTGTGATTATCCCTCTCTCCAGTCGCACCATCTGGACCTGTAAAGACTTAATTACCTGCAAAGAATCGCAAATTATCATCTTGCATCATTGAATTTGTCGATATATGTGTCTGTGGAACCCACTGCTTCATTCACCTGAGTAAGCTCAGAAAGCTAGTGATTCAAAACAAACCTGTTGGGACTTTAACCTGGTGTTGTAAGACTTCTTACTATTAAACCTGTGTCATCAGACCTGGGCTGTACATGACTGTGAAAAACCATACAGGTTTGGGGTCACCAGACACACCTGCTGGTCGAAATACAAAAATACTTGAAAGTGTCAGTGCAGGTAGGTAAAGTCATAAAAAGGGCCTCATATATTGTTATTTTATAAAGAGGTGGATATAGTGCAGTCGTGAAGAGATAATGATACATTTGAACAAGGCAATTAGTTAGACCAGTTACAGTGCTGTGTGTAACGTTTGGTGTGCCATTACAGAAGGAAAATTAAAGCCATATAGAACATGCAGAGTCAAATCCTTACAATGATTAAAAGGAATGTCAAATGAATATTGTAAATATTGCCTGTGATTGTATTTCTTATGCCAACTTGGCTCAGTTTGTAGTATTCCTGCCTCATGGAGTCAAATCCCTGTCAGGACTTCAAACACATTAGACTGACCGTACTGGGGAAATGCTGCATTGTCACAAGTGCCATCCTTCAAATGGGATGATAACTGTGGACCAGTCTGTCTGTATAGTACTGTGACTTACAGCATCATCTTTGTGGCATCTTAACAGTGCCACATACTGTGGTGAAAGAAATAATCAGATCTGCAGTCTATTTACAATTAACTTTGAACTTTGTAATATACCTTTATAAATCTTATGAATAAAGTATGTCTTTGGGAAAATAAAGGACTGGCAAGCTTTAGCTACGATAAGAAATTACAAACGCTAGAACTTTTCTCATTGAAAGATAAGAGGAGATTTAATCGGACGTTTTTTTCTATTAAGAGTTTTGTTCGGGTAATTTGTTTGAGTCGTGACTGAAATGAAAATGAAAAAAAATGAAAATCGCTTATTGTCACAAGTAGGCTTCAATGAAGTTACTGTGAAAAGCCCCTAGTCGCCACATTCCGGCGCCTGTCCGGGGAGGCTGGTACGGGAATTGAACTGTGCTGCTGGCCTGCCTTGGTCTGCTTTAAAAGCCAGTGTGCTAAACCAGCCTGAATGATGATGAAGCCATCAATTTACATTGATCACCGAGGAGAAAGTTTCGGAGGAATTTCTTAATTTAGAGAGATAATGAATTTTGGATTGATTTGTCTGAGGGAATAGTTGAAGCAGAGATCATTGCATTTTTAATGGAAAATTGGATAAATATTTGATGCAAACAAAGATACAGGGTAATGGGAAGAGAGCAGAACAGTCAGATTCATTTTAGATCATTCTAGCTAAGATATTGCACAGTCACAGTGTTGTAAAACTCAATAGTAAATCTGAAAAAACAGAAAATGCTGGACCTCTAATAGGGCACTAAAAAAACTTCTGGACTGCACATTGAGATCAATAATGTCAGAGCTTGAGCTCTATCTTCCATTTTGATCCACCACACATTAGCTGTAGGCTTGCCCCCTGCACCCCCCCCCCCCCCCCCCCCACCACACAACCCACGCCCTCCTCCTGGCCCCCAGAGTGCCAGTGTTGTTTTCATGTTTCTACTGTCAGATCCTACTGGCTCTTTTTCTACTATTAGCACATATGATGACCGTTGTTCTGCTATTAACACCTACTCTGGACCAAAGCTTTAGTCTTTAATATTGTCATTACCACCCTCTTTGTCTTGTGCTCCATGACATCTTTGTCATTTAATCTTTCTTTCCCTGTAAACGATCCCTGGCCTTCTATTTTGTTCCACCTCCCCATTTTTTCAACAGTATAGAATCCATTACATTTCTATCTCTCTCCAGTTCCAAAAAAGTTATTTTGGGCTTGAAGCGTTAACTCTGTTCTCTCCACAGATGCTGCTAGCATTTGAAGGATGGCCTCTGTGACAATACAGCATTTGCTCAGTGCTATCATACTGTCAGCCTAGTATGTGTGAAGGCCTAACCAGAGTTTGACTCCATGTACTTCCAATTCACAGGCAGGAATACTGAGCCAGTCTAGCACAAAATTTTCTTTCTGAGCTTAAAGTAGTTTAACCCCATCGGTTAGAGGCTGCACAATCTCTGATATCATGGGCAGCACGGTAGTATAATTGCTTCACAGCTCCAGGGACCCAGGTTCGATTCCTGGCTTGGGTGACTGTCTGTGCGGATTCTGCATGTTCTCCCCGGGTCTGCGTGTGTTTCCTCCGGGTGCTCCGGTTTCCTCTCACAGTCCAAAGATGTGCAGGTTAGGTGGATTGGCCATGCTAAATTGCCCTTAGTGTTGGGTGGTGGGATTACTGGGTTATGGGGATAGGGTAGGGTGCTCTTTCCAAGAGCCGGTGCAGGTCGATGGGCCGCATGGCCTCCTTCTGCACTGTAAATTCTATGATTCTATGATTTACTCCAACTGGAAGGTTTTAAATAGGTCAACCAAAGAGCAATAGTGTATTTGAAGACCATTGGACATATTGCATTTGTAGGCCTTAGACATCATCTAAAAACGGGTATCATCTTATCCGAAAGTAGTACATTTTCCAGCAATGTTGCAATGCACAGAACTGGATTTCAAAGCTTACCCTTTGCGCTGACAAAGACTGATTACTTTCTCGTAAAGCGAGAGAAGTAAAGTACTGAACGCACTGATCCACTTCAGACTGTGGTAGGGAGGCCAGCAGATACCGTAGCTCATCTTCAATGCAGGAGTTCTACACATAGGAAATAAAAATGAGAACAAGATATGATTTTTATACGAACACAGCTAATTGCCAGTAGCGTTGCTCACTGACAAAAATCAATTGTACGAAACCTTCAGGTTCACAGACTGAGTTTATGGGCACAACCTTTACATTAATTGATCTGCTACTGGCATGGTGGGGATGGAGTTACTGTGGGGGCTGGATATGATCAGAATGGTTCAATTGCAGGTCTATCAAGGAACATAGGGCAAGGAGAAGGATGGATGCATTTGGGAATGTGGGAAGATCTTTCCTCACCACTGGTTCTCTAATGCTTCCCTGGAGGTCATACTGCTGACTCTGAATGTCGGCCTCTCAAATCAAACAAGTATGGTCAAAAGTAGATCAAGAAATAAGGGCAGGAACGGCATTCCACGTCCAAATGTTAACTTTCAGACTCTGCCTTTCCCGTTCTGTTGTTCAGCAGGCCTCAGCGGAACACACCTTGCACTCCATTTACTGATCTCTCTCTCACTTCTTCTCTCTCTCGAAGAATAACCTCATATTCCCATCCGAATAGCTAACATTGACACACACTTCATGCCCCCTCACACCCATCTGTCACGGAAAGATCCCACAAACTCTATCATTCATCCTCCTCACACAATCTATTTATCATAGAACATTACAGCGCAGTACAGGCCCTTCGCCCCGCGATGTTGCGCCGACCTGTGAAACCACTCTAAAGCCCATCTACACTATTCCCTTATCGTCCATATGTTTATCCAATGACCATTTAAATGCCCTTAATGTTGGCGAGTCCACTACTGTTGCAGGCAGGGCATTCCACACCCTTACTACTCTCTGAGTAAAGAACCTACCTCTGACATCTGTCCTATATCTATCTCCCCTCAATTTAAAGCTATGTCCCCTCGTGCTAGACATCACCATTCGAGGAAAAAGGCTCTCACTGTCCACCCTATCTAATCCTCTGATCATCTTGTATGCCTCAATTAAGTCACCTCTTAAACTTCTTCTCTCTAACGAAAACAGCCTCAAGTCCCTCAGCCTTCCCTCATAAGATCTTCCCTCCATACCAGGCAACATCCTGGTAAATCTCCTCTGCACCCGTTCCAAAGCTTCCACGTCCTTCCTATAATGCGGCGACCAGAACTGCGTGCAATACTCCAAATGCGGCCGCAACAGAGTTTTGTTCAGCTGTAACATGACCTCATGGCTCCGAAACACAATTCCTCTACCAATAAAAGCTAACACACCGTACGCCTTCTTAACAACCCTATCAACGTGGGTGGCAACTTTCAGGGATCTATGTACATGGACACCGAGATCTCTCTGCTCATCCACACTACCAAGAACCTTAACATTAGCCCAGTACTCTGTCTTCCTGTTATTCCTTCCAAAATGAATCACCTCATACTTTACTGCATTAAACTCCATCTGCCACCTCTCAGCCCAGCTCTGCAGCTTATCTATGTCCTTCTGTAACTTGTAACATCCTTCTGCACTGTCCACAACTCCACCGACTTTAGTGTCATCTGCAGATTTACTCACCCATCCTTCTATGCCCTCCTCCAGGTCATTTATAAAAATGACAAACAGCAGCAGCCCCAAAACAGTTCCTTGTGGTACACCACTAGTAACTGAACTCCAGGCTGAACATTTCCCATCAACCACCACCCTTTGTCTTCTTACAGCTGCCAATTTCTGATCCAAACTGCTAAATCACCCTGAATCCCATGCCTCCTTTTTTCTGCAGTAGCCTACCATGGGGAACCTTATCAAACGCTTTACTGAAATCCATATACACCACATCAACTGCTTTACCCTCGTCCACCTGTTTGGTCACCTTCTCAAAGAACTCAATAAGGTTTGTGAGGCACGATCTACCCTTCACAAAACCATGTTGACTATCACTAATCAAATTATTCCTTTCCAGATAATTATAAATCCTATCTCTTATAAACCTTTCCAAGACTTTGCCCACGACAGAAGTTAGGCTCACTGGTCTATAGTTACTGGGGTTATCTCTACACCCCTTCTTGAACGAGGGGGCAACATTTGCTATCCTCCAGTCTTCTGGCACTATTCCTGGAGACAATGATGACATAAAGATCAAAGCCAAAGGCTCAGCAATCTCCTCCCTAGCTTCCCAGAGAATCCTAGAATAAATCCCATCCAGCCCAGGGGATTTATCTATTTTCACACTTCCCAGAATCGCTAACACCTCCTCCTTATGAACCTCAAGCCCTTCTAGTCTGGTAGACTGTATCTCTGTATTCTCCTCGACAACATTGTCTTTTTCCTGTGTGAATACTGACAAAAAATATTCATTTAGCACCTCTCCTATCTCCTCAGACTCCACACACAACTTCCCACTACTGTCCTTGACTGGCCCTACTCTTACCCTAGTCATTCTTTTATTCCTGACATACCTATAGAAAGCGTTAGGGTTATCCTTGATCCTATCTGCCAAAGACTTCTTATGTCCCCTCCCGGCTCTTCTTAGCTCTCTCGTTAGGTCCTTTCTAGCTAACCTGTAACTCTCGAGCGCCCTAAATGAACCTTCACGTCTCATCTTTACATAAGCCTCCCTCTTCCTCTTGACAAGAGATTCAACCATTTTAGTAAACCGCGGTTCCCTCGCTCAACCACTTCCTCCCTGCCTGACAGATACATACTTATCAAGGACACGCAGTAGCTGTTCCTTTTTTTAAAAAATAATTTTTATTGGAATTGTTTACAGAAAATATAACAAACAATGAAAAGCAACAATAAAACACCATAATAACTGAGCCAGAAAGTCGAGGAAAACTTGCCACTGCCTAAAGAACCCTTGTACCGATCCTCTCAGGGCGAATTTGACCTTCTCTAGCTTAATAAAACCCGCCATGTCTTTGATCCAGGTCTCCACGCTTGGGGGCCCCGCATCCTTCCACGATAGCAAGATCCTCCGTCGGGCTACTGGGGACGCAAAGGCCAGCACACCGGCCTCTTTCGCCTCCTGCACTCCCGGCTCCACCCCAACCCCAAAAATCGCAAGTCCCCAGCCTGGCTTGACCCTGGATCCTACCACCCTCGACACCGTCCTCGCCATCCCCTTCCAGAACTCCTCCAGTGCCGGGCATGCCCAGAACATATGGGCATGGTTCGCTGGACTTCCCGAACACCTGACACACCTGTCTTCGCCCCCAAAGAACTTACTCATCCTAGACCCGGACATGTGGGCCCGGTGCAGCACCTTGAATTGGATGAGGCTAAGCCGCGCACATGAGGAGGAAGAGTTAACCCTCTCCAAGTCATCAGCCCATGTCCCGTCTTCGATCTGTTCCCCCAGTTCCCCCTCCCACTTAGCTTTCAGCTCCTCTACTGATGCCTCCTCCACCTCCTGCATTACCTTGTAGATATCAGATATCTTCCCCTCCCCGACCCAGACCCCCGAAAGCACCCTGTCACTCACCCCCCTCGCGGGAAGGGAAAGGGAATCCCTCCACCTGCCGCCTAGCAAACGCCTTTACCTGCAGATACCTGAACATGTTCCCCGGGGGGAGCCCAAATTTCTCCTCCAACTCCCCCAGGCTCGCAAACCTCCCATCAATGAACAGGTCCCTCAGCTGTCTGATGCCCGCTCTGTGCCAACCCTGGAACCCCTCCATCAATGTTCCCCGGGACGAACTGATGGTTCCCCCTTAACGGAGCCTCCATCGAGCCCCCCACTTCCCCCCTATGTCGCCTCCACTGCCCCCAAATCTTGAGGGTAGCCGCTACCACCGGACTCGTGGTATACCTCGTAGGAGGGAGTGGCCACGGCGCTGTTACCAGGGCCCCCAGGCTTGTATCTCCACAGGACGCCCTCTCCATCCGTTTCCATGCTGCCCCCTCCCCCTCCATCACCCACTTGCGCACCATCGACACATTGGCCGCCCAATAATACCCCGAGAGATTGGGTAACGCCAGCCCCCCACCATCTCTACCCCGCTCCAAGAAGCCCTCTTCACCCTCGGGGTCTCATGCGCCCAAACAAAGCTCATGTTGCTGCTAGTCACCCTCCTAAAAAAGGCCCTAGGGATAGCGGCACCATGTCCCACCTTTTGAATTCCTCCTCCATCTGCTCCACAAGCCTGGTAAAATTAAGCTTATGGAGAGTCCCCCAACTCCTGGCCACCTGCACCCCCAGGTTTCTGAAACTCTTCACTGCCCTCTTAAACGGGAGCCTCCCAATTCCCTCCTCCTGATCACCCGGGTGTACTACAAATACCTCACTCTTGCCTAGATTTAACTTATAGCCCCCAAGAAGCTCCAAAACTCAGCCAACAGCTCCATCACCCCCGGCATTCCCCCCTCTGGATCCGCCACATACAACAGCAGGTCGTCCGCATACAGCGATACCCTCTGTTCTTCCCCACCCCGCACCAGGCCCCTCCACCTCCCCGACTCCCTCAGCGCCAAAGCCAGAGGTTCTATCGCCAGTGCAAAAAGCAAGGGGGACAGGGGGCACCCCTGCCTGGTCCCACGATAGAGCCTGAAGTAGCAGTAGCTGTTCCTTGAACAAGCTCCACATTTCAATTGTGCCCATCCCCTGCAGTTTCCCTCCCCATCCTACGCATCCTCAGTCTTGCCTCATCGCATCATAATTGCCTTTCCCCCAGCTATAACTCTTGCCCTGTGGTATATACCTATCCCTTTCCATCGCTAAAGTAAACGTAACTGAATTGTGGTCACTATCACCAAAGTGCTCACCTACCTCCAAATCCAGCACCTGTCCTGGTTCATTACCAGTACCAAATCCAATGTGGCCTCGCCTCTCGTTGGCCTATCTACATACTGTGTCAGGAAACCCTCCTGCACACATTGGACAAAAACAGGCCCATCTGGACAAAAACGGACCCATCTTATTTCACACTTATAACTCTGTTATATCAGTTATATCACACTTATAACTCTGCTTCCTCGCCTTGCAGCAGACAGCGCAGAATTCCAGGGAGAGACAGAGAACAAAGAATGGTTATCCAGTAATTTCAACTCTGATAATTAGGTAGAAGGTGGTCATGAAATCAGCCGAGTGGCAATTGCAAGGTCAGTGGCAATGGAAAGATGGAAGTTTCCCAGAAACATGGGGCTGGATTCTCCACCGTGCCACATTTCAGGTTCACCACGCCGGCGGGATTTTCCATTACACGGGTCAGTCAATGGGGTTACCCATTGTGGGGCAGCCTCACGCAGTCAGGAAACCCCCGGGCCTCTAGCAAAATGGACCATTCCGCCGGCGGAGAACCCAGCCCCTGGTAACCGTATCACATATTACAATGCCAAATGACGCAAAACAATTACTCCCGGATTTACAGTAACCATGAACTGATGTATGAGCATCTCCATAATGATGACTTTGTGCCTTTTCCATCTGTCAGTTCTCAATGATGTTTTTCATCTCCCTGACGAGCAAGATTCTGATGGGTCTTGACAGGGTAGACACTAAGGTTTTCCAGGCTGGGGAATCTGGAACATGGCGACAGTCTCAAGATAACAAATCGATTTAGGACTTAGATGGCAAAAAATATCTTCACTCAGAATATTGCGAAACTTTGGCATTCTCTACCCCACAGTGTTCCATTGTGGTGAATATTTATGTGTATTTATGTCTGAGAACGATAGATTTTTGGTTTCTCAAAGAATTAAGAGATATGGGGAAGGGCAGGAAAGTGCTTTTGAGGCAGAATATCCCATGATTAGTCCCAGTCTATCCAGCCTCTCCTGAGGACAGAGACCATCAAGTCCTGGTAGCATCCTCGTAAATCTCTTCTACACTCTTTCTAGTTTAACAGTATCCTTCCTATAATGTGACCGGAACTGAACACAGTATTCCATGTGTGGTCTTACCACACAACATCAATACGACATCCCAACTCCTATATTCAATATATTCAATATTCTGACCAATGAAACCTAGCATGCTGAATGCCTTCTTCACCCCCGTCCACCTGCGACCCCACCTTCAAGGAGCTATTAACCTGTATTCTGAGATCTCTTTGTTCTGTAACTCTCCCCAACTCCCTACCATTAACTGAGTAGGTCCTGCCTTGATTTGATCTACCAAAATGCATCACCTCACATGTATGCAAATTAAACTCCATCTTCCATTCATCAGCCCACTGGCACAATTGGTCAAGTTCCTATTGCAATCGTATATAGCCTTCTTCACTATCCACTATGCCACCAATCTTGGTTTGAATCTTCCACTGCAGTCCCTGATGTGTAGATACACCCCACTGTGCTGTTAGGGAGGGAGTTGCATGATGTTGCCCCAGCCACTTTGAAGGAACAGCGATATATTTCCAAGTTGGGGTGGTGAGTGGGAGGGAACCTCCAGGTGGTGGGGCTCCAAGGTATTTGCTGCTCTTGTCCTTGTAGATGGTAGTGGTCGTGGGTTTGGAAAGTGCTACTTAAGGAACATTGGTGAGTTACTGCAGTGCATCTTGTACATGGTACACACGGCTACCACTGCCGGTGGTGGAGAGTTTGAATATTTGTGGATGGGCGAGCAATCAAGCGGGCTGCTTTGTCTTGGATGGTGTCGAACTTTGAGTGTTGTTGGAGCTGCACTCATCCTGGCAAGTGGAGATTATTCCATTACACTCCTGACTTGTGCCTTGTAGCTGGTGGACAAGCTATGAGGGTCAGGAGGTGAGTCACTCGCCTTAGGATTCCTAGCTTTTGACCTGCTCTGGTAGCCACAGGATTAATATGGTTAGTCCAGTTCAGTTTCTGATCAATGGTAACCCCCAGGATGTGGATTGCATGCCTGCTCTCGCAAGTGAAACCCATCGAGTCTCACGACCATTCCCTCCTTTCCCTACAGGCCTGAAATATTTCTCTCTTTAGGTACTTATCTAATTCCCTTTTTAAAGCCACAATTCCATCTCCCTCCACCACAATCTCAGGTAGTATGCATCCTGGATTCCCAGTCACTCACAGCTTCATGCTACCTTCAGTCATTGTTCCAATCATCTTAAACTGGCGTCCTCTGGGTCTCGTCTCTTCCGCCAATGGAACAGGTTTGTGATATCTCCTCTGTCTTAGACCCCTTGTGAAAGACAAATCATGTTTAACTAACTTGGCTGAATTTTTTTTTTAGGTTCAAAAAAGAGGGTTGATGAGGGCCATCCAGTTAATGTGATTTATTTGGATTTCCAAAAGGCGTTTCGTGAAATGCCAAATAATAAATTTGTCAACAAAGTTGAAGCCTGTGGAATAAAAGGGACAGAGAAGGGATAGACATCAATTTGGCACAATGAGGACTTCTACTGATGGGGACGTGCTGACCAGATGCACAAAAGTTGGCTCTCCTCCTGGAAACTCACAATTAGGCATTTTTAACGCTAAATAGCCCCTAAACCCAGGAAAAAAAACAGACCCTCCTCCAAGGGCAGCACGGTAGCATAGTGGTTAGTTGCTTTACAGCTCCAGGCTCCCAGGTTCAATTCCGGCTTGGGTCACTGTCTGTGCGGAGTCTGCACGTTCTCCCCATGTCTGCGTGGGTTTCCTCCGGGTGCTCCGGTTTCCTCCCACAGTCCAAAGATGTGCAGGTTAGGTGGATTGACCATGCTAAATTGCCCTTAGTGGGGTGTTCTTTCCAGGGCTGGTGCAGACTCAATGGGCCAAATGGCCTTTTTCTGCACTGTAAATTCTATGAGAACTCCACCACAACAAAGAAACATGCCAGGCAACAACAACCTGAGGAGCTCAGGTGACGCCAGAGGCAATAAATACTAAAAGTCTGGAGAGAAAGACAGAGGCAATAGCGAACATGTGGGGCGACGAGGTCCCAGCCATACCCGAGCGAGAAACACTGCCAGAACATAGAACAGTACAGCACAGAACAGGCCCTTCGGCCCTCGATGTTGTGCCGAGCCATGATCACCCTACTCAAACCCACGTATCCACCCTATACCCGTAACCCAACAACCCCCCCTTAACCTTACTTTTTAGGACACTACGGGCAATTTAGCATGGCCAATCCACCTAACCCGCACATCTTTGGACTGTGGGAGGACACCGGAGCACCCGGAGGAAACCCACGCACACAGGGGGAGGACGTGCAGACTCCACACAGACAGTGACCCAGCCGGGAATCGAACCTGGGACCCTGGAGCTGTGAAGCATTGATGCTAACCACCATGCTACCCTGCTGCCCCTACATGTGCCGGGCTACCACCCGATGAATGAATGGAGGGAATTCCTTACACAGGAATTTCAAGAGCTCAAGGACGTCATCAAACTTGAAATGATGGCAATGGTGAAAATGGCGGTAGCGAATGCGCTGGTCACCTTACAAGCAGTGCTGGAAAGGACAGAGCGGCATTTAAAGATGCAGGAGGCAACGATCAGAGAGCTGGAAAGAACCATGACCAAACAGCACAATTGGATAGAGGTGACAAGGTTGATGTCGACGCAAGGGACACAAAGGGGGAAGGTCGAAGACCAAGAAAATCTATTGCACCACTAAAACCTCCGCATTGTGGCCCTACCAGAGAGCACCGAGGTAAAAACCCACTGGAGTACGTGGCCCAGGTGATGGACAAACTGCTGGGAGGCTTTGCCAAAACCCCAGATGTGGACAGAGCCAAGATCGCTCTGTCCAAAGCCCAAGACCAGGGAGCTGACGCGGTCAAGCATTGTGAAACTGCATCGGTAACAAGACTGGAAAAAGATCCTGAACTGGGCAAGACACACAAGGTCATTTAATGGGAGGGACACTAGATCCGGGTGTATCAGGACATTGGGGCAGACCTGGCCAAGCGCCAGGTGGAATTTAACAAAGCCAAGGCGTCCCTTTATAATGGATGAGGTCGTCTGTCCAGCCCGCCGGAATTAGGGAATCTCCTGGATTTCCCTTTGTCCAGGAGCCACCCAAAAGGGCCACGGAATGTATGAATGCCATGTGGGTAAGCCCCTGCACTCCGGAGATTCCTTTTATTTGGGGACCCTCCAAAGTTGCTGATTGCAGTGCCATCTTGTTCCCTGTTGCCGTGTGTGGCCTGTTGTACCAGCCTGGAGCCCTTCCCCCTCCTGTCCCTTTGCTCCCCCTATGATTCTACTTACCATTGTGCTATTGTGCCCCCCTTGGGAAGCCCTCGAAGAAGCCGGGGATGTCAGATTGCCTCAGGATACAGCGGTCATGCACACTCCCTGGGAAGTATGCACACACGTGCATGATCTTCATGTGGTGGTCGAACACGAGCTGGACTTTCAGGGAGTGGAACCCCTTCCTGTTGATGTGGGGTCTCCCAGGTGGCCCGGTAAATCAAGGCAACATGCCTGCCATCCACTACCCCATGGCCCTGGGGTATCCCGGCGATAGCGATAACATTTGGCCAGGTCCATGTCAAAGTTTATATAGTTCACTGCCCAGGCAAACAGGGTATTCAGGACCTCACAGATGCACTTGTGAGCTGTAGCGAGTGAGGTGTCAAACAAGTCCCCTGCTCGAGCCCTGGAATCATCCTGAGGCATAGACGTTCAGGGCTGTGGTGACCTTGACGTACAATGGGAGCGGGTATCCTCCTCCTCCATTTGGTGCCAAGTCCACAAGGACATGGCACATGTGCTGCACCGTCCCGTTGTTGAAGCGGTGCCTCCTGCTAAACATGCTGTCCGTCATCTGTTTGAAAGACCAGCGACGTATGTACACCTTGGGTTGTCGCGGGCCTCCACCTCTAGGTCGATCCCTGGCCTGATGGGCGGCCGGGTCCTCAGGGTATGGGGCAGGGCCGTGCCAAAGGGCCGCCGCCTTCACCGGCATCTGGCCGCCTGGCCAGCCAGCAGTTTCCGAGGGGTCCAAGATATCCTTCATTCCATGTAATATCTGTAAGGAATTGGAGTGGGGAAACTGACAAACAGCGGTGTCTTCCAGCCGGGACCCTCCATTCCCCCATTGCTCCCCCCACCCTCTACAGGCCCTGCCATCCAGCACGCCCTGCCCCTGGCCTCAGAGCGGACCCCTGCTCACCAGACCCAACACCCTGTACCCCAGACATCCGCAAATAACGTTACCTGGACCGTGCACTGGCCCCCTCCCCGGTGCACACACCCACCCTCTGGTTGGCGAAATATCCCCAGTGCTGGGGCCCAGCCCAGGGTGTTCGGATGTTGGCCGCTGCGCCATGGTATTGCCTCCTGCAATGTTCAAGTATAGTGACCACGCATCAAGGTCTAATTTGGATGTAAGGCAATAACTCCAACATGAAACATAGAACTGTACAGCACAGTATAGGCCCTTCAGCCCACGATGTTCTGTCCAACTAGTCTGAAACTAAGATCAAATCAACCTACTCCCAATCATTCTAGTGCACTCCATATGCCTATCCAATAAGCGCTTGAAAGTTTCCTAAAGTGTCCGACTCCACTACCATAGCTGGGAGTGCGTTCCAACCACTCTCTGAGTAAAGACCCTACCTCTGACATCCCTCCGAAATCTTCCACCATGAACCTTATAGTTATGCCCCCTTGTAACAGCTACATCCACCCAAGGAAAAAGTTGCTGAACGTCTACTCTATCTATCCCTCTCATCATCTTGTACACCTCAATTAAGTCACCTCACATCCTCCTTCGCTCCAATGAGAAAAGCCCTAGCTCCCTCAACCTTTCCTCATAAGACCTACTCTCCAATCTAGACAGCATCCTGGAAATCTCCTTTGCATCCTTTCCAAAGCTTCCACATCCTTCCTATAATGAGGTGACCAGAACTGCACGCAATACTCCAAATGTGGTCTAACCAAGATCTTGTACAGTTGCAGCATAACCTCACGGCTCTTAAACTCAATCCCCCTGTTAATAAATGCTAACAGACTTTCTTCACGGCTCTATCCACTTGGGTGGCAACTTTCAGAGATCTATGGACATGAACTCAGAGATCTTTCTGTTCCTCCACATTCTTCAGAACCCTGCCATTAACCCTGTAATCCACATTCAAATTTGTCCTACCAAAATGAATCACCTCACACTTATCAGGGTTAAACTCCATCTGCCACTTTTCAGCCCAACTCTGCATCCTAACAATGTCTCTTTGCAGCCTACAACAGCCCTCCACATTATCCACTACTCCACCAATCTTGGTGTCATCAGCAGATTTACTAACCCAACCTTCAACTCCATCATCCAAGTCATTGATAAAAATCACAAATAGCAGAGGACATAGCACTGATCCATGTGGTACGCCGCTGGTGACTGGTCTCCAGTCTGAACATTTTCCATCCACCACCACCTTCTGTCTTCTATGTGATAGCCAGTTACTGATCCAATTGGCCAAATTTCCCTCTATGCCATGCCTCCTTACTTTCTGCATGAGCCGTCCATGGGGCACCTTATCAAACGCCTTACTGAAATCCATGTATACGACATCAACTGGTCTACCTTCATCTACACACTTAGTTACCTCCTCAAAGAATACAATCAAACTTCTGAGGCTAGACTGAGCCCTCAAAAATCCGTGCTGACTGTCCTGGATTAAGCTGTATCTTTCCAATTGATCATAAATCCTATCCCCCAGGACCCTTTCTAATAATTTACCCATGACCGAAGTGAGACTAACCGGCCTATAATTCCCAGGGTTCTACCTATTCCCTTTCTTGAACAAGGGGACAACATTCGCCTCTCTCCAGTCTTCTGGCACTATTCCTGTAGACAGCGAGGATATAAAGATCAAAGCCAACGGCTCTGCAATTTCATCCCTCACCTCCCAAAGAATCCTAGGATATATCCCATCAGGCCCAGGGGCCTTATCTATCCTCCGGCTTCTCAAAATTTCTAACACATCTTCCTTCCGAAAATCTACCTCCTCCAGCCTACCAGCCTGTATCGCACTATCCTCCTCGACAACATGGCCCCTCTCTTTTGTGAACACTGAAGAAAAGTATTAATTTGGGCCCTCTCCTATATCTTCAGACTCCATGCACATGTTCCCACTACTGTCCTTGACCAGCCCTAACTTCACCTTGGTCATTCTTTTATTCCTCACATAAGTGTAAAAAGCCTTGGGGTTTTCCTTGATCCTACTCGCCGAGGACCTCTCATGTCAGCTCCTAGCTCTCCCAAGCCCTTTCTTGAGCTCCTCCCTAGCTATCTAGTATCCCTCAAGTGCTCTAACTAAACGTTGTTTCTCATCCTTACATAAGCCCCCTTCGCTGCATCTCATTTGGCTTCCTGCGGGGGAAGAGAGTTCTTGCGAGTAGAGGAGCTCCTGGGGGGCGAACACAGTTGCGTCCTGTTCCCCCACGAAGAACGTGCGCCCGGGTGTGCGAACGTGGCCGACTGGGCCCCCGCACAGCGGGAGAGTGCAGGGGAAGAGAAGCGACCCGGACCTGGGTGCTCAGGAGTGGAACGAGCGGCAGACACACGAGGGGAGAACCCGCCCCCCCTCCCCCTCTGGGGAGAAGGAGAAGAGGCCGCAAGGGACCAGAGCGGTAAGCTGCGGCCCGGGGGGAGGAAAGATGTGCGAGAGGAGCCGGGGCCGGAGACCAAGAAGCGGCCGGAGAGAGTCCGTCTGTGTCCCCCCCCCCCCCCCCCCCCCCCCCCCCCCCCCGGCAGCAACCACCACGAGGCAGGCAGCGGAACAAAGGGGGCCTCCCGGCTCGACGAGAAGCCTTTCTCTCTCTCTCTGGTCCCAGGGTGAGTGAGGAGGAGAAAAAGTAAACAAGAACTCTCTTTTTTGGATGGGGGAGAGCAGAGAAGAAACTGGAAGCCCAAGAGGAGAAACTGGAAACCCAAAAGGCGACCATTAAGGAGCTGGAGAAAGCAGCGACTGACATGAGCGATCGGATCACGGCCCTGGAGAAAAAGGTGACGAGACTGGGCGCAATGCTGGGGAGCCTGAAGGGCAGGGTGGACGACCAGGAAAATCACTCAAGACGACAAAATGTCAGGACAGTGGGCCTACCAGAGGGGATTGAGGGTAGTAACCCCACGGCCTATGTGGCCGAGATGCTGGGCAACTTAGTGGGGAGGGAAACTTTCCCCAACCCACCAGAAATGGACAGAGCACATTGGTCGCTGCGCCCGAAACCCAGGGCGGGGGGAACACCCGAGGGTAGTTATAGCCAAACTGCACCGGTACAAAGACAGGGAAACAATCCTGCACTGGGCCAGGCAAAACAGAACCTGCAAATGGGAAGGACACGCCATTAGAGTGTACGAGGACATTGGGGCAGACCTAGCCAGGAGATGGGCCAAATTCAACAGAGTGAAAGCAGCCCTTCACAGGAACAATGTGCGCTTTGGTATGCTGTACCCAGCAAAACTCTGGGTCACATACCAAAAAAGAGTGTATTTCTTTACAGCCCCCACCGACGCAAACAAATTTATCGAGGAACACGGGGTGGAAAACCAACAGAGAGGGTAGAAACACGGGTCCCCTGGCAAGGGGCAACAACACGCATGGGGCAATGCCAGGCCCCCCTGCACCCACCTCCAACATGGCCAGTGTACCCTGAACAAAAAGCAAACCACTACCCAAAGAACTGCCATAGGTGGGAAACCAGGCCCCAGCACAAGGGCACGAGAGTAGCGGAGAAGGGAGAGCAAACAGGGGGAGCGCAGGGTAGGGCGGGGGAAGAGCGGGCAGAAAAACGCTGAGGCTGAGCAGGGGAGAAGCCAGACAGTAACGCCCCAGTGGGGGGGGGGGGGGGGGGGGTCACCGCACTCGCAAGAAAGCTAGCACTGTGGACATGCAAAAAAGCAGGGTCGCAGCGTGCCCCCAACAGGGGGGGACGGCATGAGGCAGGGGGGGAAGAACCACTCAACAGAGGCGGGAGAGCAAACGGGGATAGGAGCAGGGGAAAGAGGGATAAAGGAGGGATATACGGGAGAGGGGGAGAAAGGGGGAGGAAAGGGAGAGACGGGGGGGGGCACGGGGGGTGGGGGGGGCGGAACACAGGGATGGAGGGACAAACAAGGCTAGAAAAGGAACAGCAATAGGGCTACCGAGTGCCACAACCAAGGGCTTGGAACAAGGAATCGTTACAAGCATCCACCCAGTACGGCCTCTGGGCGAAGGGAGAACCCAGAGTGAAGCTGGCTACCTGTGTTTTCCTTCTTCTTCCCAGTACACAACGTATACACCAGTATTTATTCTTTGTGGTGGGGAAAACGGTGCTTCCGGGGATAGACAAATTGGAATACTCCGCAATTATGATATCAGACCACGCTCCACACTACACGGATGTGAGGCTGGAGACGGGCAGGGCCCAACGCCCCACATGGAGGTTGGACATTGCCCTACTAGCTGACAAAGTCTTCAACGAAAAGATATCGCGGGCCATAGCAGAATACATGGAGAACAATCAGAACGGGAAGGTCTCACCCTCCACGTTCTGGGAAGCGCTAAAGGCCTGATGTGACCATCAATTCACGCGAAACACGATTGGAAGTTAGCTGTGGTTTTAATAGACTTACAACTGAGCCTGCCTGCGACCAGAAGAACTGAGGGCAGGCTCACACGGGTGATGGCCAAGATGGCGGCCCCCGTTCATCGCACGTGGCGGGCGATGAAGAAGACGGCGTCCAAGATGGCAGCCCCCGTGGATCGCACGTGTCGGGCGGCGAGGAAGATGGCGGCCCCCATGATTCGCACATGGCCGGCCGCGTGGGGGAGGATTGCCAAGATGGCGGCCCACATGTTGGGCGGAGGCGGAGTCGGCAGACACACAGCAACGTTGCGGGGCCTGCGGGCCTGCTAGTTGGGGGAGCGATTGTTCTGGACTGCGGAGGAGTTAGAGGGTTTTGATCTCGCCAGGCATACTTTGGCGTAATGTCCTTTTCGACCACAGCTGCTGCAGGTCGCGTTACGGGCCGGGCAGTGCTGCCGTGGGTGTTGGGGGTGGCCACAGAAATGGCACGCTGGCGCTCCATAGTGGGTGGGTGGCCGTGCGGCGCAGGCCTGGGGCAGTCGCTGGTCGGGGGTCCACGATGGGGTCGCTTGGTCTGCGGGGAATGAGTTGAGACTTTGAAACGCGACCTCCATTGTGGTTGCTAGTGCTACCGTGTCCTCCAAGTTCTGGGCCCCCTTTTCGAGTAGTCGCTGGCGCACATAGTTAGACCGGACACCCGCAACGTACACATCACGGACAGCGAGTTCCATATGTTGGGAGGCAGTTACAGCCTGAAAGGTGCAGTCCCGAGCAAGGACTTTTAAATCTCGCAGGAAGTCCTCTAGCAACTCTGCGGGGCGGGCGGGTAGCGAAAATGTGCCGCGCGTAGACCTCGTTTACTGGCCGCACGTATAATCGGTCGAGCATAGCCAGGGCCTCGGTATACGAGTCGGTGCAGTTGAGTTGCGTAGAGATGCGATGGCTCACCCGTGCGTACAGTAGGCTGAGTTTCTGCTCCTCTGTAGTCTCGGAGGTGGTCAATGCAGCCAGGTAGGCCTTGAAACACCGAAGCCAGTGTAGGAAGATTTCCTTCACCTCTGCAGCCCGCGGGTCGAGTTCTAGTCGATCAGGTTTGAGGGCTGATTCCATAGTAGTTTTCTTAAAGTTTTCTAAGTCTATTAAATTGATGTGACCATCAATTCACTCGAGACATGATTGGAAGTAAACTGTGGTTTTAATAGACTTACAACTGAGTCTGCCTGCGACCAGAAGAACTGAGGGCAGGCTCACACGGCTGCAGCACATTATACATCCGGTAGTGGGAGGGACCATGGGCGGAGCCGAGGGTGGAGCCCTGTACAAGCTCCTCATCTCCCCCTATGGGCAGAGCCACGCAACGGCTCACAGACAGAGCCCACAAGGACACAATACTATACAATACAATACAGTGTGAATTACATTCACCACAAGGCCGTACTAAGAGGGGAAATCATTGCCTTCAAAGCGCGAAGAAATAGGGACGAAAGGGCGGCTAGGCCGCAGCTGGTCGACTCCATACTGGAGGTAGGCCGTAAATACTCCGAGGCCTCGACCGTAGAGCTCCTGGCAGAGAGGAAAGAGTTACAAAGGAACTTTGATCTGCTCTCCACCAGGAAAGCAGTGCACCAACTCCGCCAGGCACGTGGGGCCCTATACGAACGTCGAGACAAAGCCAGTGTTTCGACGGGTGTTAATTCATTATTTATGTTGTTTTGTTCTGTTTTGTATTTAATTCTATTGGGTTCATTTACATTTTGTTGTTGATATTTTGTGAAAACTTTAATAAAAATTATTTTAAACAAAAAAAGACACCCCTGAAACATCACTATCATTCCTGATTCCACTATCTCCTCTGGCAGAGAGTTCCAGGCACCCACTACCCTCTGTAAACAACATGCCTCACACATCTCCTCTAAACTTTGCCCCTCGCACCGTAAACCTATGTCCCCTAGTAATTGACTCTTCAATCCTGGGCAAAGGTTTCTCACGATCCACTATGTCCATGCCCTCATAATTTTGTACACTGCTATCAGGTTGCACCTCAAACTCCATCATTCCAGTGAGAACAAACCAAGTTTATCCAACCCCTCCTCAGAGCTAATTCCTCCGTACCAGGCACCATCCTGGTAAACCTCTTCTGTATCCTTTCCAACCAATCTATATCCTGCTGTATCCTCTGACAGTCGTCATCACTATCCGCAATTCCACCAAATTTTGTGTTTTCTGCAAATTTACTAATCAGACCAGTTACATTTTCCTCCAAATTTACTACAAACCGCAACAGTCCCAGCACTGATCGTTGCGGAACACCACTAGTCACAGCCTTTAGTTCAGAAAAGCACCTTTCCACTGCTCCCCTCAGTCTTCTATGACCTAGACAGTTCTGTATCCATCTTGCCAGCTCACCTCTGATCCCGTGCAACTTCACATTCTGTGAAATCGATACGAGGAACCTTGTCAAAGGCCTTACTAAAGTCCATGTAGACAACATCCTCTGCCCTACCTTCATCAATCATCTTCATCACTTCCTCAAAAAGCTTGATCAAATTACTAAGATACGACTTCCCCTTCACAAAACCGTGCTGCCTCTCGCTAATATGTCCATTTGCTTCCAAATGGGAGTAAATCCTGTCTTGAAGAAACCTCTCCAATAATTTCTCTACCACTGACGTAAGGCTCACCAGCTTGTAATTTCTTGGATTGTCCTTGCTACCCTTCTTAAACAAAGGAACAACATTAGCTATTCTCCAGTCCTCTCAGACCTCACCAAAGATTTCTGTCAAGGCCCCAGCAATTTCCTCCCTTGCCTCCCTCCGTATTCTGGGGAGATATCCTTCCCCAAACTCATCATCCACTAAGTCCTTCTCTTTGGTGAATACTGATGCGAAGTACTCATTCAGCACCTCACCCATTTCCTCTGATTCCACAAAAAGATTCCCTCCCCTGTGCTCGAGTGGGCTTTCCCTGGCTACCCTCTTGCTCTTTACATACAGGTAATAAGCAATCCAGCTGTATGACTTGAAAAGCAGGTTATATATGTGTCCATATTCTGCTTCAATTCAAAACTGTGAAAGCAAAACCCATGTTTATGAGCCACACTGAAAGCACAAGAGCACTTCATATTCTTCTCGAACTGGATAATGGGTGAAGGAAAAAATATTACTGAAGATCAATATTTTGAAGAATTTATTTATTTATTCAAAGCAACTGCATTTCATCGAGTACAGCATTATTACTTGTAAAATAAAACTCAACTGAAGAGGTAAAACAAAAGCACAATTGATTTTAGATCTGAAAACTGGATACAGGACTCGCACCATAAAATTATCTTGTTCTGGGAATATAACAAATTGATCCTCCTGCATAGAGGTATCCAGAGGCAGCGTGTGCCAGATGGGAAAAGGCCCAAATTTTTAAAATCTTAACACTGAAAACAATCGTGGTCTTTCTTCACTAATTCTATCGATATAGCGAGGAGCATTTCATGGATAACCAAAACAGCGGTTTGGGATAGTATATTGCATTGTTTTCCTCCGAGATTGCAACACACACCAGTGGCGTATCACCCATCCCTTGCCCTACTCATCTCTCTTAGTCTCCCTCTCTTGGCCATGGGCTTCTGCCTGTGGCTGCTTCACTGAACATAGAACATAGAACAGTACAGCACAGAACAGGCCCTTCGGCCCTCGATGTTGTGCCGAGCCATGATCACCCTACTCAAACCCACGTATCCACCCTATACCCGTAACCCAACAACCCCCCCTTAACCTTACTTTTTAGGACACTACGGGCAATTTAGCATGGCCAATCCACCTAACCCGCACATCTTTGGACTGTGGGAGGAAACCGGAGCACCCGGAGGAAACCCACGCACACACGGGGAGGACGTGCAGACTCCGCACAGACAGTGACCCAGCCGGGAATCGAACCTGGGACCCTGGAGCTGTGAAGCATTTATGCTAACCACCATGCTACCGTGCTGCCCCTTGAAGTCTCAACCAAGAACCTGGCAGTGTTTCCTCCATTGCTGAGTTGCAGCGTGTCTGAGCTCAATCGGGTCACTCTGGTGCAGTGGAACAACCGGGACTGCAAGATCAGCATGTCGAGACTCTCAGCCTGTGCTTGAATTGTTTCCTGACCAAGGCTTATGAGTTGGAATGGCTCTGATAATGTGATTGGTGAGTACATAAAATAATAACATTTTACAAAGTGCTTTAAAGACATGATGGTTCATATTTACATCAGGTATATTATAATGTAAATAATATATTGGTCCAAAATACATATATTTAAATAATTATATATTGAATGTTACTATATTTTTTTGTGGCATTTTTTGGTTTCTGGGGTCACCTTAATTTTCAAGTGTTAAAATTTGGTCATATTTGAAAATAGTTTGGGAGAAGTTGACCTAAGAAATTTTAAAAATGAATGCATGTGCTGACTCGATACCTTCTAATCTTTCATTTACTGACAAAGCTACTGGCTGATCAACATTGAAGAGTCAGAGTTTATTGTGTGGGACCATCAAATAACATGCTGACAGAAGTAGCTTACTCTGAAAATAATGAGACCTGATTTAATATAATAGTAAATCCATCAACTATCATCATATTCTAACCATCAGCTGACCAAGTTTACAAAAACGGGTAACAAGCACCATAAATCTTCAAACGGCCTTGGTATTTAAAAATCTATGAGTATATTCGTACTATGCCTGTAGCATTGTGAAAAGCATCTTTACTTGCACTTACACTAAAACCTTCGTGCAAATCCAGATTTGGATCGGGATGAAATAGGAGTGAAATAGAGCTTCCCTCGACTTTGCTCTGAAATCCTGATGACCTTTAGCTCTGGAAAGGTACTACACATTCAATGGCAGTGAGCTGAAACTTTGACACCAATAGTCCCATTGGTACACACACATCAGATTAATTATACACAAATGCCACTTTATTGAAAATGAAATCTAAGACAGCAAAAAACATGAATGGATTTACTAACCTCAATTACTTTTGGTAAAGGAGGACGTAAAAAAAAGCGAAGGTCAACATCTTGAGATCTGGCTAGCCCAATGCTAGATTTCTGATCACATGCCTGGGCCAGAGTTCTATATTGGTAATCTGCAAATCAAGAAAATTTACATACGTACTGAAATTAACACTAATACCGAGACAAGAGTTAACATTTTCACTACCTACTGCACCAATGTTTTAAACAAATGTGAAGTTAAAATGGTGATCACTTTGAAGACATGAGATTACTTACCTATACGAAAACTCATCCACCAGACAGCGCAGAAGCACTACCAATTAAAAAAATAATTAAAAAAAAAACATAATTCATGGGATGTGGGCATTGCTGGCCAGGCCAACACTTATTGCCCATCCTAATTGCCCTTGAGAAGGCAAGGTGAGCTACCGTCTTGAACCACTGTAGTGTTAGGGAGAAGTTGCAGGATTCTGACCCAGCTACTGAAGAAAGGCGATATATTTCCAATTCAGGATGATGAGTGATTTGGAAGGGAACTTCCAAGTGGCAGATGTTGCTGGATGATATCAATTTTCTCCAGTGTTGTTGGAGCTTCAACAGTCCTTTTGTGCTTTCCTCATAGCCACTCAAATTTCTACTTTTCACGTATATGCTATGGCGACTTACCAACTTTCTAGGATTTCAATACTTTTGAGTACTTCCTCTCTCTTTATGATTATCCCATTCAGTATTTCATAATGCACCAACAATTTCGCGGAGACAAAATATTCATTTAAAACCCTTACCACAGCCTCTGCATCTACACACATGTTCCCCTCTTCATCTCCAATGCGTCCCATTTTCCCCTGAACTGACTTTACCATTAATATATTGGTAAAACATCTTTGGGTTTTCTTCAACTTTACTTGCTAATCTTTTTTCATGCCTTCTCTTTGACTTCCTTATTTACTTTTTGATTTCTTCCCTGCACTTTCTATACTCGTCTGGGCTATCTGCAATGCTTAGTTCTTTCTGCCTATCGTACCCTGTTTGATCTTCCACTGTATTCCTCAGACTTGGCAGCACCACTCTTATTTTTGGAGTATCTACTTTGTACATTTAGTATCTCTCCTTTTAGTACTTTCCACAGGTTTTCTACGGATTTATCCTCTAGCAATACTGGCCAGTCCACCTCAGCCACGTCCCTCCTCATTTCTACAAAATTTGTCTTCCCCCAGTTCAAAACTTTTTGCTCCTGCTTTATTTCTGTCCTTCTCCATGGTAATCCTGAAACTAACCGAATTTTGATCACTATCCCCGATATGGTCGCCAACTGTCACTTCAGCACAAGGCAGGCCAGCTGCACGGGTTCAATTCCCGTACCAGCCTCCCCGAACAGGCGCTGGAATGTGGTGACCAGGGGCTTTTCACAGTAACTTCATTTGAAGACTACTTGTGACAATAAGCGATTTTCATTTTCATTTTTTTTCATTTCATCTACTTGCCCTTCTTCGTTCCCCAAGACTAGGTCCTCTCTCCGATACCCAAATTATTTCTCCATGAAGGCCAACATACCATTTGCTTTCTATATGGCCTGCTGTACCTGCACATTTACTTTCAGCGACTGATGCACGAGGACACCAAGGTCTCACTCAGTCTCCACCTCTCTCAATTTACACTCATTTAAATAATAATCTGCCTTCCTATTTTTGCTACCGCAGCGGATAACCTCACATTTATCCACATCATACTGCATCTGCCATGCATGTGCCCATTCACTCAGCGGTCCAAATTCTACTGAAGCGTCTCTGCATCCTCCTCACAGCTCACCCTCCCATCCAACTTTATATCACCTGCAAATTTGGAGATAATACATTTAGTTCCTTCATCCAAATCATTTCTAATGTGAACAGTTGGCGTTCCAGCAGATCCCTGCGGTATCCTCCTAGTCACTGCCTGACAATCAGAAAAAGACACATTTATTCCAACCTTTTGCTTCCTGTTTGCTAACCTGCTTTCTATCCATCTCAAGACCCGACCTGTAATCCCATGCACTTTAACTTTACATGGTAATCTGCTATGGGAGACCTTGTTGAAAGCCTTCTGAAAGTCTAAACATCCACCATTCTTCCTGGTCAACTCTAGTTACATCCTCAAAGAATTCTAGTAGATTTGTCAAGCCTGATTTTCCTTTTGCAAATCCATGCTGACTTTGTCCGATTACACCACTGCTTTCCAAATGCTGTGCTTTGAAATCATTGTGAATAGACTCTGGCAATTTCCCTACTACCAACGCTGGTCTATCTTTCCGTTTTCTCTCCACATCCCTTTTTGAAAAGCGGGGTTATATTAGATACCCTCCAATCTGTAGGAACTATCCCAGAGTCCAAAGAATTTTGGAAAATAACAATCAATGGATGGATCAGGCCCTGGAGATTTGTCTGCCTTCAATCCCATTAATTTCCCCCAAACCATTTCTTTACTAATTACCAAACTAATTACCATTCTTTACCAAACTAATTTCCTTCAGCTCCTCACCAAGATTTGCGTTTCTCAGAACTTCCGGTACATTATTCCTGTCTTCCTTTGTGAATAACCACACTGAGTCACTTATTTGTTCCCTTGGGGAGTTTCTCACCAGCCAAGCCCACACTTAGGAATTATTTTCATCACTAAAATTAGTTTAACTTCTTGTCTACTGGCTAAGTTTGGACATCGAGTCCCTTTAATTACCATGCCAGTGATGCTTCTTTGCCAGTTCCTGTACAGCCTGCACACGTACTGGTTTAACTGCAGACTGAGTCCGTTTTAGAAGAAGCCACAAACCAGACTCATGGTCTTCCACATCTAGTTTCATGTAATGTTCTGCAAAACACAAATAACTCTGAAAATTAAGCATTTGCAAAGGTCACCCACATATTTAAAAACGTAATCTGTAACCCACTAACCATTTACAGTTTTTGTTTCTATGAAAAACAATTATTGAAGTAAAGCAACTGATAGAACAGATCTACAGTGGGGACAGAATGGAACTTAACTCAAAGATATCAAACAAAGTATTCACTTCAGAATTCTACCCTACATCTACTTAGCCGCCTTGGCACTGTAATGTCAGCCCACTCCTTATCCTTCCACCCAGATGACCTGACATCATGCCGGTGCGAATCACTGCTGGTTTTCAAAAACAACACTGGTATAGCTCCCGGGTGGGTAAGGGACATGACCAGGCAGTGCCCTGTCCCCCTGCCAGTTTGCCACTGCCAGGGGCAGGCTCTCAGGGGAGCCACATTGGGGGTGTTCCCCTTAGGTGTGGTGGGGAAAAGAAGGGAGGGGTGAGGTAGAGAGAGATGAGCCCCAATGCTTTTGGTGGTGGTGGTGGTGGTTGATTTCCCGACCTCAGGATTCCTGGCCTTGCCGAAATCTTTAGGCCTGGTCCCTCCAGCTGATGGTGTGAATCTTGCTTGCCCTTTTAAAAAACACAGGGTGGGACTTACGGTGGTGACATGCAGGTGAAGTCGCACACTGGGTGGCTCCTGCCAGAGTTCTCGGTATTTGGCCCTTTTCGCCCAGTTTTAGGGGGAATTTTTATATGAACGTCCTCCGTAAAGTTGTAGAAATTTGAGGGTGTAGAAATCTGAACGGAAGAATATGGCACGAAGGGGAACGATTGCTAGTCTGCCTGAGGGCCTGAGTTCAGTGTAGAATACTGTGGGAGGACAGATGGCGGGAGCAAGCTTGCTAGGTGGGGCTGCCCTCATTCCAATGGTTACATTGGCCGAGGTGAGTGCGTGGAGTTTGAGCGGTAGTTTGCCAAACATTTTGAGTGACATGGGAAGGAGATGATGCGAATGATCAAACAGTTGGTGGAAGATTTGCTGACGCTGATAAAAGGAGGCTCTTGGAAAGGCATTGGAGAACCATGGGGGAGCATGGACAGGTGTTGAAGGGGTGGAGGATGCATTGTCGCGGCACAGCAACCAGCTCGCCTCGATGGGAGAGGAGCTGCAGAGGATGGAGAAAAGTAATAAGGGGCTGAGAGCTAAAGTGTAAGACCTGGAGAACAGGTCACGGCAGTAGCATCTTCGGATTATGGGTCTGCCTGAGGGCTGAAGGGGATGTTCGCCAAATTGTTCGGGGGGGGGGGGGGTATACCTCCCTCTTTCTGAGTTTCATAGGGCTCATCGGTTGCTCTGGACGAAGCTAGAGGCAAATGATTCACCAAGTGCTGTAATAGCCTATTTTCACAGCTATCAGATGAAGGAGAGAGTCTTGCGATGGACCAAGCAGAATCGGGAGGTGAGGTGGGAAGGCAGTGGTATTTTTATGTACCAGGACATCACGGTGGAGCTGACAAGAAGGCGCGTGGTCTTTAACAGGGCGAAGGCAGCACTTTACAAGAGTGCTATGCACTGCAGGGTGGTCGACCTGGCGAATCGGAGAGTTACATATAACTCCAAGGACCATTTCTTTGAGACGGAGGCATTCATAAGGGCGAAATAACTGGGACTGAATTGAGTTTGGACTTTGATTTATTATGTGATTATCAGGTGGCACAGTGGCAACCACTGCTGCCTCACAGTGCCAGGGACCCGGTTCAATTCACAACTTGGGTGACTATGTTGAGTCTGCACGTTCTCCCCGTGTCTGCGTGGGTACCTCCGGATGCTCAGGTTTCCTCCCACAGTCCAAAGATGTGCAGGTTAGGTGGATTGGACATGCTAAATTGCCCCTTAGCGCAAGATTACAGGGCGGGAGGTAGGATGGCCTTTCAAAGGTCAGTGCAGACTCAATGGGTCCAATAGCCTCTTTCTGTACTGTAGGGATTCTACGATTCTATGTTGTGGTTGGGAGGGATGGTTTGGGAATGGTGAGATAATGTGTCAAGGGTGTTCCCCTTTGTTTGGGGTTGAACATGTTTGGTTATTTAGAAGGATGAAGGATTGGATTGTTGGATTGGATTTGATTTATTGTCATATATACAGAGGTACAGCAAAAAGTATTGCTCTATGCACAGTCCAGACAGATCATTCCATACATGAAAAAGTATAGGCCATACATAGGTTTGAGCTCATAACCTGGTAAGAACAGATTGCACACATCTGACTAGCTGTCAGAGATTGTGATGGCCGAGACCACTGATGCTTGTAGGTGTGAGGGAGACCAGGCCTTTGTTAAACCCAGGTTAATGATGGAATTGTTGGAAGATCCTGGAAATCCAGCATGAGGAGCATGAAGGTCTGGTAGAGATTCCCAGGCGATACCCGATCCAGACTGATTTGGAGGCCGAGTCTGGTGTGGACCTTGACTACCAAGGTCATCCCAGGCCACGGGGCAACAAGGTCAGCAGCCTGCACCACCACAACTCGCAGCAAGGGGGGTGAACCAAGTAGAAGCTCTCATCAAAGTATTAAGAAAACATATTAAGCACGGTAGCATGGTGGTTAGCATAAATGCTTCACAGCTCCAGGGTCCCAGGTTCGGTTCCCGGCTGGGTCACTGTCTGTGAGGAGTCTGCACGTCCTCCCCGTGTGTGCGTGGGTTTCCTCCGGGTGCTCCGGTTTCCTCCCACAGTCCAAAGATGTGCGGGTTAGGTGGATTGGCCATGCTAAATTGCCCGTAGTGTCCTTAAAAGGGGGGGGGGGGTTGTTGGGTTACGGGTATAGCATGGGTTTGAGTAGGGTGATCATTGTTCGGCACAACATCGAGGGCCGAAGGGCCTGTTCTGTGCTGTACTGTTCGATATTAGATGCACCTGCAATCACGAGTATCGAGACAGTGAATGCTTCTCTGCTCATGCTTGATGACTCATGTAATAAATGTCTGGCTTGGGTTTTGTAGGGTTTTCTGTTGTTGGTGGTCCTGCAGCAGTGCAATAGTGGCATGAATCAACCCAAGGGCTGACTGGGATGACAACAGTTTGTGTTCATCTTTTGTGCACTGCAGAAATCCAAGATGGTAGTGGGCAAAGGAACCTGGGTACAGAACTGTGGTAGGTGGCATTATTGCAAATGGAACCAGGTTTTTTATTTGGTTGGCTGGTTGCAGCGGTCAGGATCAACTGAAACAAGTGAGAATATGTGTCTCCCTTGTTTCTATATCCTGGCACCCTCCAAATGGCCCCTTATGTCTATCAGGAGTCCAATGATATGCAGGTTAGATTGGGTTAACATGGATAGGGTCAGGGTGTGAGCTTAGGTAGGGTGCTCTTTTGGATGGCCAAGCAGACCTGATGGGCCGAATGGCCTCCTTCTACACTGTTGGAATTCTATAGTTCTTGGATGCTAAGGCTATGCATCCACTTCCTTCTCATGGAGAATTCCTTGTGTTCTACTAAGTCCTCAGCAATCAGGGCCTCCTCTATCTGCAGTACCAGCTTGTACAAAGCACAGTAGACCAGTACAATCAAAGAGATCCTCGCTGTAGCGTATTGAAATGCCCCACGGGAACAATGCAGGCACCCAAATCTCATCTTGAGGAGACCGATGGTCCACTTGATGATAGCACAGGACATAGCACGGCTGACATTATAGTGTTGCTCTGTCTGCATCATGCCTCACTGGTGTCAACAGCAATTTCTTCAGTGGAAGTCAATTGTCAGCAAGTATCCATCCCTTAGGACTTCCGGTGGCTGTGATGGATCAGTAAGCCACACATTTGGGAGCTCCCGTTTTAAAGAGATTTTTCGGCTCTTTTGAGAGCCCAAAACGGAAATTTTTCGACGTCTCCCGGTGGGGGAAGGTGTGCTGAACGACTTTCCCCACAGTCCATGACTCGAACTCGGAGTGGAAAGGGGGAAAAAACAGCAGCAGCTCCTCAGAAAAAACGGGGGAAGGGATCCAAGATGGCCGCCAACAGAGCTCCAGAGGAATGGAGACTCTGGGCCCAGGAACAACAAACTGATCTCCTGCGCTGCTTTAAAGAATTCAAGGATGAAGTACTGAGCTCTCTGCAGGAAACGAACAGAAGGCTGTCAGAGATTCAGTCCACCCAGGGTGCTGCCATCAAGAAGTTGCAGACGCAGGCCATTGAACGAGAGGAGGAGGCCGTGGTCCTCGTGAGTAAGGTGGAGGGGCACGAAGCACTCCGCAAGAAGTGGCAGGAACGCTTTGAGGAGCTGGATCACCGCATGAGGCGGAAAAACCTGCGGATCTTGGGCCTTGCAGAGGGGCTGGAGGGATCGGACCTGACAGCCTATGTGGCTGTAATGCTGAATTCGCTAGTGGGGGCCGGATCTCTCCATCTGCCCTTGGAGCTGGAGGGAGCGCACAGGGTGCTGGCCAGGAGGCCCAAGGAAGATGAACCCCCGCGTGCGGTGCTGGTGAGGTTCCACCGGTTCAGTGATCGGGAGTGCGTGCTGCGCTGGGCCAAGAAGGTGAAGAGCAGCAATTGGGAGAATGGGGTAGTGCGGATCTACCAGGACTGGAGTGCGGAGGTGGCTAAGCGGCGGTCCGGATTTAATCGGACGAAAGAGGTGCTTTATAGAAAAAAGATAAAGTTTGGAATGTTGCCCCCCGCGCGCCTGTGGGTAACTTATTTGGACCGGCACCATTATTTCGATTCCCCAGAGGAGGCGTGGGCCTTCGTGCGGACGGAGAAACTGGACTTGAACTAGGGGTTGGGGGTTGCGAGGTCGGCTGTAAGATATTAGTGCTGGATTCTGCTGTTGCTGTGTTCTCTTTTTCTTTTGTTGTTTTCTTCTTGTTTTAGTACTTTTGCAATTTTGATATGGTTATTTACGCAGGGGTTGTTCTGCTATGTTTTTGTTTTTGTGCTGTGGGACATTGTCTGGGCTGTGTATCTTGAGGGGAGGGTCGGGGGGGTATGTTGTATTCTATGCCGGAGTGGGGGTATGGAGTGGGGTTGATATTTGGGAGCTGCGTCAGAAGGGTGTGGTGGGGCAGTGCAAAAGCGCGGGCTTTCCTCTGGTTTCCCGTGCTGCGGGGCTGGGGGGGTGGAGATGGTGACGGGGGAGGCGGGGCCTTAACTGGTTCTTCCCCGCGCTGGAGCGGTGCCAGGAGGAGGGATAGATTGGGGGATGATCCCACTTCGGGAGGGGTCGGGCTATTGGCGGGAGTTTCCGGGGTCAGCAGAAGTTAGCTGACCCACGGAAGTACAATGGAGGACGGTTCGCGGCTGGGAGGGTTCCTAGCCTGGGGGGGAAGGGAGGGAGGGAAAGGGGAATACCGGGTTGCTGCTGGTAGGGTCAAGAAGGAGCTGGTGGGGGCTGGGGGGACAGAGGTGAGGGGTTGTCGCTATGGGGACGGGGTCGAGCAGGGGGTGCTGGCCTGGGGCGGGCAGTCAATGGGCTATGGCTAGCCGACGGGGGAGGGGGGCGGGACGCCCTCTGATCCGGTTGGTCACCTGGAATGTGAGAGGGTTGAATGGGCCGGTGAAGCGGTCGAGGGTACTGGCTCACCTGAAGGGGCTAAAGGCGGATGTGGCAATGCTTCAGGAGACCCACCTGAGGGTGGCGGACCAGGTCCGCCTGAGGAAGGGATGGGTGGGGCAGGTTTTCCACTCGGGGTTGGATGTGAGGAACCGGGGAGTGGCGATTCTGGTGGGGAAAAATGTGTTGTTTGAGGCATCGGAGGTGGTGGCGGATAAGGGGGGTAGGTATGTGATGGTTAGGAGCAGGCTACAAGGAGAGAAGGTGGTACTGGCTAGTGTGTATGCCCCAAATTGGGACGATGCGGGCTTTATGAGGCGTATGTTGGGACGGATCCCGGATCTGGAGGCGGGAGGTCTGATCATAGGGGGGGACTTTAATACGGTGTTGGATCCTTCACTGGATCGGTCCAGCTCTAGGACGGGTAGGAGGCCGGCGGCAGCCAAGGTACTGAGAGGGTTTATGGACCAGATGGGTGGGGTGGATCCATGGAGGTTTGTACGGCCGAGGGCACGCGAGTACTCTTTCTTCTCCCACGTACATAGGGTCTACTCTCAGATAGATTTCTTCGTGGTGAGTAGGGGACTGATTCCGAGAGTGGAGGAGGCCGAGTATTCGGCCATTGCAATCTCCGACCACGCTCCGCATTGGATAGAGTTGGAGATGGGAGAGGTGCGAGACCAACGTCCGTTGTGGCGGTTGGATGTGGGGTTGTTGGCGGAGGAGGAGGTGTGTAGGAGGGTCCGGGCAAGTATTGAGGGGTACCTTGAGGTGAATGATACGGGGGAGGTTCAGGTGGGGATGGTCTGGGAAGCCCTGAAGGCAGTAATTCGTGGGGAGCTGATATCCATCCGGGCACACAGGGAGAGGAGCGAAAGGAGTGAGAGGGATAGACTGGTGGGAAAGATGCTGGAGGTGGACAGGAGGTATGCAGAGGCACCAGAGGAGGGACTGTTGGGGGAGAGGCGCAGCCTGCAGGCTAAATTTGATTTGCTGACCACTAGAAAGGCGGAGGCACAGTGGAGGAAGGCACAAGGGGCAGTGTACGAACATGGTGAAAAGGCGAGTAGGATGCTGGCTCATCAGCTGCGTAAGCGGGATGCGGCTAAGGAGATTGATGGAGTGAGAGATAAGAGTGGGAATGTGGTGCGGAAGGGGGTAGAGGTGAATGAGGTCTTCAAGGATTTTTACGGGGAACTGTACCGGTCGGAGCCAACGGGGAGAGGAGGGGAATGGAGAGGTTCCTTGACGGGCTTTCTTTCCCGAAGGTGCAGGAGGAGGTGGAGGGGTTGGGTGCGCCGATTGAGCTGGAGGAGCTAGTTAAGGGGATCGGGCAGATGCAGTCAGGGAAGGCACCGGGGCCGGATGGGTTCCCGGTGGAATTTTATAAAAAGTTTGTGGATCTAGTGGGCTCCTTGCTGGTGCGAACACTCAATGAAGCGTGGGAGGGGGGGGACTTTGCCCCCGACGATGTCACGGGCGCTGATCTCGTTAATTTTAAAGAAGGACAAGGACCCCCAGCAGTGTGGTTCATACAGGCCCATATCTCTCCTCAACGTGGACGCTAAGGTGCTGGCAAAAATCCTGGCCACCAGGATAGAGGACTGTGTGCCAGGGGTTGTGCACGAGGACCAGACAGGTTTTGTGAAGGGAAGGCAGCTGAACACAAATGTGCGGAGATTGCTGAATGTCATTATGATGCCGGCGATTGAGGGGGAGGCAGAGATAGTGGTGGCACTGGATGCGGAGAAGGCCTTCGATAGAGTGGAGTGGGGGTACCTATGGGAGGTGTTGGGGAGGTTTGGATTTGGTGAAGGGTTTATTAGATGGGTGAGGCTGCTATATGAGGCCCCGATGGCGTGCGTGGCCACGAATAGGAGGAGGTCGGAGTACTTCCGGCTTTACCGAGGGACCAGGCAGGGTTGCCCCTTGTCCCCCTTGTTGTTTGCACTGGCAATCGAGCCGCTGGCGATGGAATTGAGAAATTCAGAGAGGTGGAGAGGCTTGGTGCGAGGTGGAGAAGAACATAGGGTGTCGTTGTATGCCGACGACCTGTTACTGTATGTGGCGGACCCGGTGGGAGGGATGCCGGGAGTGATGGAGTTACTAGCCGAGTTTGGGACCTTCTCAGGTTATAAATTAAACTTAGGCAAGAGCGAGGTGTTTGTGGTGCACCCTGGAGACCAGGAGGAAGGAATTGGTAGGCTCCCGCTTAGGCGGGCAGGGGAGAGCTTTAGGTACCTGGGGGTGCAAGTGGCCAGGGACTGGGGGACTCTCCACAAGCATAACTTTACCAGGCTGGTAGATCAGATGGAGGAGGAGTTCAGGAGGTGGGACATGCTGCCATTGTCGTTGGCGGGGAGGGTGCAGTCCGTCAAAATGACAGTGCTTCCGAGATTCTTGTTCCTTTTTCAGTGCCTGCCCATATTTATCCCCAGGGCCTTCTTTAGGAGAGTGACTAGCAGTATTCTGAGTTTTGTGTGGGCACATGGGACTCCGAGAGTGAGGAGGGTGTTCCTGGAGCGAGGAAGGGATGGAGGTGGGCTGGCACTGCCCAACCTTCTGGGGTACTATTGGGCAGCCAATGTGTCAATGGTGCGTAAATGGGTGATGGAGGGGGGAGGGGCGGCGTGGAAAAGAATGGAGATGGCGTCATGTAGAGGTACGAGCCTGGGTGCCATGGTAACGGCACCGTTGCCGCTCTCCCCTAAGAGGTTTACCACGAGCCCGGTGGTGGCGGCGACCCTAAGAATCTGGGAACACTGGAGACGGCATCGGGGGGAAACAGGGGGCTCGATGGAGGCTCCACTGGGTGGCAACAATCGGTTCATCCCGGGGAACACGGATGGGGGATTCAGGGGGTGGCAAAGGGCGGGCATCAGCAAATTGAGGGACCTGTTTATTGGCGGGAGGTTTGCGGGCCTGGGGGAACTGGAAGATAAATTTGGCCTTCCCCAGGGGAACATGTTCAGATACCTGCAGGTAAAGGCGTTTGCTAGGCGACAGGTAGAGGGATTCCCTTTGTTGCCCTCGCAGGGGGCGATGGACAGAGTGCTTTCGGGGGTGTGGGTAGGAGAGGGGAAGGTGTGCAGGAGGTGGAGGAGTCGTTAGTGGAGGAGCTGAAGGCTAAATGGGAGGAGGAACTCGGGGAGCAGATAGAGGACGGGACTTGGGCGGATGCCTTGGAGAGAGTCAACTCTTCCTCCTCATGTGCGAGGCTTAGTCTCATCCAATTTAAGGTGCTGCACCGGGCCCACATGTCCGGGACTAGGATGAGTAGGTTCTTCGGGGGTGAGGACAGGTGCACCAGATGTTCGGGGAGTCCTGCGAACCAGGCCCATATGTTCTGGGCATGCCCAGCACTGGAAGAATTCTGGAAGGGGGTGGCGGGGACGGTGTCGAGGGTGGTTGGATCCAAGGTCAAACCAGGGTGGGGACTCGCGATTTTTGGAGTTGCGGTAGAGCCGGGAGTGCAGGAGGCGAAAGAGGCCGGTGTCCTGGCCTTTGCGTCCCTAGTAGCCCGTCGAAGGATTCTGTTACAATAGAAGGATGCAAGGCCCCCAAGTGTGGAGACCTGGATCAGTGACATGGCGGGATTTATAAAATTGGAAAAGGTCAAATTTGCCCTGAGAGGATCAATACAAGGGTTCTATAAACGATGGTAGCCTTTTTTGGACTTCCTGGCTCAGAGAGTCAATGTTGTATAAAATCAAAATTTCTCAATAAAAATTATTTTTTAAAAAAAGTATCCATCCCTTAGGCCACGCAGGAGGTGGGATGAAACGATGTGACACCTGGGAGTGCCAGTAAATATAAACATTGTGATTACTCCAAAGGTATTATATACACACCTGCAAAAACCTTGATGATTTAACAGACAAATTGCACGTTGAGGGAATGAACTGCCTTCCGGTTAATAAAGTAGCAAGCTGGCTTGTCGGCACTTGATGATCATGCACATGCAGTCTATGAGGCCGTGCACATGGGGGAATCTAGCGATGGCTTTTTTTTCGCCACATCCATTCAGTAATGTAGATAATGGTTGACCCTCCGTCACTACCTTGATGCAGTTAGCTGACAGATGTCACACATCTCCACTGGGCCCACGAAATGAACCCGAGGCATAGAAATTCAGGACCATGGTGACCGTGACAGCCACAGACACAGGATGACCACCAATACAACCAGAGCTCACCTCCTCCATCGTCACACCATTAAAATGGGACAAAGCATCTCGGGAGAGGCACTGTCTTCAGCCACACAGCTGCTCTGACATCTGCAGGTAACTCATTGTTTGTATGTGATTTCTAGTCACAGGGTACCTTCTTCTCTGAACTAACATATGCCCGTGGTCATCTGTTGCTTCCCCCTACAGGTGACCAGGAGATTGCGGTTGTCCCAATCCAAGTGTTAGCAGCTCTCCCCTCTCAGGCTCTCCTCCTAGGTGGACACTCCTCCCGAATGAATAATGCCTATAACACTTGGACGCTGGTAGCCTGACTCTGACATCCTGCCAATAGTTGCTGAAATAGCACAATCTCACAAAGGAGACTCAGCCCCAAAACAATGGCTGCCCAACTCCTTACATTCCACAAAGGAAAAACACCTCATTCTACAGCTGTCAATTGCAGCAATCACAGCAGCTGCCACCCATTGCCACAGTTTAAAATCTGCCCAGGCTCCAACATCCCATGTTTCCTGCATGCTTACCGTTAAATCCAAGGTGGCCTGTAAAATTGTCGTTTCCTACTTTCATGGTCAGCTGAAATGTCCATCAATTGTTGATTTTGAGAAAGCAAGTGGCACACCCACACAGCTTCCCATCCACCTCTCAGAATTTGGGTCCAGCATGACGTTAAGGGGTCAATCCAAAAGCATCCCACCCAATTTTACAGCCCGCACAATTCCATTGTCATCCATTTTGAAGGTGTTAAAACGCGGCCATAGAATCAGCATCAGAATATTTGCACGTTTGGCGAAAATAAAGAACCAAATCACCTGCTTATGCTTCACATTGTTTTTACAGATTGATTCATCAATGTGGCTCATCAACATCTGGCGACTCCAAGGTACTGCACCAACATTATCACTCGTCCACCGTGCATCAATACATATCATTATCCCTATAATCTGCACCGACTATTGCTGAGTTCAATGTGCTGCATCAGGTAAGATTACTCCAATGTGCGACATCATTGCTTCATATTTTAATAGGTTAAATACTTTCACTATATTTTAACTTAACAATGGAATTATTAAGACTTACTGACCATCCAGTGGCCATGAGAACATCTCGGCTGTGATTTGCACCAGTCTTTTAACTGCTCTGTGCAGCTCTTTTCTGGCCTTATTTGTGATTCCTGCAATACAACAAAATCAAAAATCAAAGTACAAACAGCACATGAGCTTGAAGAACTGGACAAATATAAAAACAGCATAAAAGTTAAAAAAAAGTAAAATAAATAAGCATTAATAAAATATTGTTATTGAGATTTAATACGAAACATGTTAATACTTTTTTTTTAAATTTCCAATTAATGGGCGATTTAGTGTAGCTAATCCACTTACCCTGCACATGGGTTGTGGGTGTGAGACCCACGCAGGCACTGGGAGAATGAGCAAGCTCCACACAGACAGTGACCCGGGGCCAGGATCGAACTTGAGTCCGAGGCAGCAGTGCTAAACACTGTGCCACCACGCTGCCCTAATGGCATTTTCTTGAGAATGGCAGCCACTGCCACCTTTTAAAGGAGAACAAAATGAGGCTGTGTGCAGTCTTTCAGCCACAGGTGGCAGCAATGAGCAGGTCACGGGCCTTGCATTTACACTTGACATCAGGTGCCCTGTATGTACTCGCTTTTGCCGCCAAGTCACAGAGGAGACCTTCTTCCATTCTCTAGCTGCTAACAAACAAGGCAAGAAGACCGTGCAGTTGAATCGCTTTGTTACAGGTAGAAGGCAGCCAGAGACACAATTAAGCAGTGTACCTACTGACCAGGAACTCACATTTGAATCTGCTGAAGGGAGCTGTGCAGGAGAGTCCAGGGCCGGTCAGAGCAGTGCTAGTGTTAGCTCTGTACAGAGCTCCGGAGCCTCTTGTTAACAGCCTACAAAGAAGAAACTTAGCTCGGGAACCAAGTAGTATACAGATTATTTCTCTAGTTATAGCTTTGTCAATGGTGTCAATGCAAATAAGTATGCAAAGCCCATGTGTGCTATATGCAGGGAAGTACTGGCAAATGAGACAAGTTTCAGGATTAGAAAGAGAAGTAGCAGGTGAAAAATTCCTTTTGCGTCTGAGACCCCAGAGTCAGTTACTAACTTACAGCTGACTCCAAAGGAAAAGACCAAGCTGCTGTACCTGACCTGTGACAGCACATTAAAAACATGCCAAACGCCCATGAGGCTGTCAGCAGTTTGGAGAAGCATCTCCAAAGTCTCCAGTGCTGAGTAAAACAAGCATTTTGTTGCTATCGTCTTTCACAACGACCTACATGTGTGAGGCTGGATTTTATGTTCTTACAAAGATGAAGACAGCACTCATGGCGCTGACGACTGGGGTTCAATCCCGGCCCCGGGTCACTGTCCATGTGGGGCTTGCACATACTCCCTGTGTCTGCGTGGGTCTCACCCCCACAGCACAAAGATGTGCACGGTAAGTGGATTGGCCACGCTAAATTGCCCAGTTTCTCGATGGACCGGACATGCCAGTTCTGGAGGCGGATCGGAAGCAGGGACTGGAAGCACCGTTAGAATTGGGGAAATTGTGGAGAGCATCAACTCCATGCAGGCGGGGAAGGCACTGGGTCCAGCCAGATTCCCAGTGGACTTCTACAAAACATTTGTGGCAGCACTGGCCCCGCACCAGCGGGGAACTTTCAACAACTCGCTATCTAAGGGGACCTGCCGCTCACCCTGGTGTAGGCCTTGATATCTCTGATCCCGAAGAACGACAAAGACTCAGCGAAGTGTGGGTCATAGAGACCCATCTCACTCCTGAACACTGACACTAAAATCCTGGTGAGGAGACTGGAGAGTTGCGTGCCGGAGGTAGTCACGGAAGGTCAGACGGGCTTTGTAAAGGGCAGACAACTAACAGCGAACATTAGAAGCCTGCTGAAGTGATCATGACCCCACCCAGGGAGGAGACACCAGAAGTGATCATCTCCCTGGATGCAGAGAAGGCCTTCGACACAGTCGAATGGAGAAGAGGTGCTGTAACGGTTTCGGACAGGATTCACCTCTCATGCGTGAAGCTACATTACAGCGCTCCGATGGCGGGCATATGGACGAACACCACCAGCTCTCTTTACCTCCGGCTGCACTGAGGCATGAGGTTTCTTTGTCCCCGCTACATCAGCTCTGGCAATTGAGCACTGGCCATCGCCCTCAGATCGGGGCAGCACGGTAGCATTGTGGATAGCACAATGGCTTCACAGCTCCAGGGTCCCAGGTTCGATTCCGGCTTGGGTCACTGTCTGTGCAGAGTCTGCACATCCTCCCCGTGTGTGCGTGGGTTCCCCCGGGTGCTCCGGTTTCCTCCCACAGTCCAAAGATGTGCAGGTTAGGTGGATTGGCCATGATAAATTGCCCATAGTGTTGGGTGGGGTTACTGGGTTATTGGGATAGGGGGAGGTGTTGACCTTGGGTAGGGTGCTCTTTCCAAGAGCCGGTGCAGACTCGATGGACCGAATGGCCTCCTTCTGCACTGTAAATTCTATGATAATCTATGATAATCAGCAAAAGGGTGGGGAGGGATTTGGAAAGGAGACAGGGAGCATAGATTCTCATGATACATAGATGACCTGCTCCTTTAGGTGTTCAACCCCCTAGTCAGCATGGGTGGAATAACGAGACGTCTAGGGGTGTTTGGAGTCTTTTCGGGTTACACACGTAACCTGAGAGCAGGATGTTCCCCTTGATCCCGCAGGGGAGGATTATGTTGTTTATGTCTATCTGTGTTTATCTGTGTGTGGCTGTGTGTGTGTTGGAGAAATGTGGGAGGCCTTGTCCTTCCAAACCTTCAATTCCAGAACTGGGCAGCCACCGTAGACAGAGTACGGTGCTGGGTCAAAGAGCCGGGAGCAGAATGGAATGTTCCGGACGCTGGCCAAGGCCCCACTCCCATGCCCATTCCCCCAGCCAAATATTCAAGGAGCGAGCCCAGTGAAGTCACGCTGAGAATGTGGAACCAGTTCAGGCACCACTTCGGACTGAGAGAAATGTCCACCATGGCCCCCATCTGCAAGAACCATAACTTCCCCCTGGCGACACTAGACGCGACCTTTAAATAGTGGAGATAGGACGAGCTGACATTAATGGAATGGTAGGGGACCTATAGACGGCAGGCTAGCGACCCTGGGGGAACTGACGGACAAACTTTAGCTCTCGAAAGGGAACAGGTTGCGATACATGTGGCCGAGGAACTTCTTCTGTAAGGAGACAACAATGTTGCCTTGACTACCAGGACTGGCTCCAAAATGGGGGTGGAAACTGCGCTAACATGTACGGACAATTACTGGAAGTAGTACGGTCATGACTGGATGAGACATGGGAGAAATGGGTGGAAGAGTTAGGCATAGAGATAGTGGAAGGACTCTGGAGTGAAGCACTGCACAGGGTGAATGCCACCCCCTCATGCGCAGGGCTGAACCTAATGCTGCTGACAGTAGTGCACCGGGTACACTTGACAAGAACATGCACGAGTGGATTCTTTCCGGAGGTAGAGGATAAATGTGAACGGTGCCAAGGAGGCCCAGCCAACCAAGCTCACATGCTCTGGTTCTGCAGGAGAGAAATAGTTATACAGGTCTCTAGATTAAGAGGCACAGACATGCGCTTCTGTGGACGTGAATGAGACTCCCAGGGTCAAGGATGTCTCTGAACGAACACAGGACATCCAAGGGGGAGGGTGAACAACCACAGGTCGTAGGTACGAACGACATAGGCAGGAAGAGTGATGTGGTCCTGCAGAAGGAGTTCAGGGAGTTAGGCAGTAAGGTAAAAAGCAGGACCTCTAGAGTTGTAGTCTCAGGAGTACTCCCTGTTCCAGGTACCAGTGAGGCTAGAAATAGGAGGATGGTGCAGCTAAATACGTGGCTCAGCTGGTGATGTAGGAGGGAGGGTTTCAGATTTCTGAACCATTGGGATCTCCTCCGGGCCAGGTGGGACCTGTATAAGAAGGACAGGTTGCATCTAAACTGGAGGGGCAGCAATATCCAGGCTGGGAGGTTTGTTTGAGTCATTCGGGAGGATTTAAACTAATATGGCAGGGGGGTGGGAACCAGAGTGCTAGCTCAAAAGGTGTAATAACTGAAGGCGAAATAGAGAACAAAAGTAAGAGAACAACGTTGAGACGAGACTGGCAACCCAGGGACAGGTGATCTAGAGGTTGTATGAGCTGGTGGGGGAGCATGAGGAACACTGCACCTCGATGGCAGCGGAGAAGGGACTGATGCGAGACCAGCAGAAGTGACTGTTGGAGAAAGTGGAGATCCGATCTCGTAGGCAGAACATCCGGATTGTGGGTCTGACGGAGGGGAACGAAGGAACAGGTGCTGGTGCGTAAGTCAGGAAGATGCTGGAGAAGCTGCTTGGGGAAGTGCGTTTGACCTGTCGTTAGAGGTGGATCGATCCCACAGGACGCTGATGCGCAAGCCCCAGGGGAGGTGCGAGCCGCTGAGGGCGATGGTGGTACGAATGCATCAGTTCCTTGATAAGGAACGAATCATGAGGTGGGCCAGGCAGATGAGGCGTTGCACCTGGGAAGGTGTTGAGATCCCTGCGTACCAGAACCTGGGGGCAGAGCTGGCAAAGAGGGCGAGCTGTAATAAGGTCAAGTCGGCCCTGTACAAGAAGAGAGTAAAGTTCGGACTACTGTACCCGGCTAACCTATGGGAGCAGGGAGTTATACTCTGGCTCGGCGGAGGAGGCAGTTGGCTTCATGAAAGAGAATGGACTGGCAGGAGAAGGCGGACTTTGAACTTTGATGGAGGAGAAGTGGAGTGAATGTACTGTATTGCGAAAAACTTCGATTTTGATGTTGTTTTTATTTTGTCTGTTTTGTGGCTTTAGGCTGGTTTACAGTTCTTTGTTAAGGGACGAGGGGTGTGTCTCTGTGTTTGGGCCTTGGGAGGGATTGTTTGTTTTTACCTCTTGCCTTTGTCTTGATTGTTTGCACTAATGTTAAGATCTGTGGGACGGGGCGGGTGGGGGAAACAACACTGCAAACGGAGAGAGGACTTTCAAAGTGGAGGAGGAGGAGGGTTGATGACGGTAGTTGCCCAAGGGCAGGCCGAATACTGGCCTAGGAGAGGTTCTGGCTGATTGGCAGGGGAGGGGGGGGCGAGGTGCCCCCCGACCGGACTGGTCATGCGGAGTGCTCGGGGACTGAATGAGCCAGTCAAAAGGGCCCGTGTGTTCACGCACTTGAGGCAACTGAAGGCGGATGTGGCCATACTGCAGGAGACACTTTTGAAGGTGGGGGATCAGATTAGGTTAAGGAATGGATGGGTTGGGCAAGTGTTTAATTTGGGGTTAGACTTCAGAACGAGGGCATTCGATGTAGGGAGCATAGAGGCAGACCCAGGGGGTAGATGTGTCATGGTTAGTGGGAAACTGGAGTGAATGGCTGTGGTGTTGGTGAATTGTCCCGAACTTGGATGACGTGGAATTTATGAGACGGGTACTGGGGAAGATTCGGGCCCGAGATTCGCATTAACTGATTATGGGAGGAGATTTCAACACGGTTCTTGATCCAAGGCTGGACCTGTTGAATTCTAGGTCTGGGAAGATATCAGCTATGGCGAAGGAGCTCTGGGGGTTCGTGGAGCATATGCTTTTTTTTGGGGGGGGGGGGGGGGGGGAAGAGATTCTAAATTTATTTTTAAAAATAAAAAGAGTGAACTTAATGTAAACAGTAGGACTCACCCTCCAATCCTTGCTGTTCTAGTGGAATGGTGTACACATAAATATACGATTTCAATTTCTCTTGTTCCACAGCCTGTGTGTCAAGAGTCACGCTTTCTCCCAGTGCCAGGATTTCGTAGGTAATAAAGATGCAGCTGCTATTTGTAAGCAAGAAAAGACAGATTAATTAATTTCAACACACTCTTTTCAATGCTTACTTTAATCATCCAATCAATTTGTAATAGTTTTCTATAACTACACGTTAGCTTTCTGTGAGCTCATTTACATTCTTGAAAATGCAACAAATTAAAATGGTCCTTCAGTGCTTGAAACTAAGGCCCAAGTAAATCATTGCCAACTGGAGTTTTATACACTTCAATATGATCCCAATACATAGAAAAGTCACTTCAAAACTTTAAAGGTAGCCAAGCCATAGAATATGGGGGGAGGGCTTCAATTTCCATCAACATGAGTGACTCTGTAGCATTGCTGGTGGCGAACTGGCCCAGTCCTGAAGGGCATATCTTCCAGACTGGGCTGACATGAAGTGGTGAAAGAACAAACAAGTATTAAACCCTCTTAACCTTATGTGTTGGTACTGTTATGTTTTACAAACTTTTTGATATAAAATGTTAAATATCAAGAAAAATATTGTTCAAAGCAAACCCTCTGGACTTCACCAATCTAGGACGGCAGGTGGCGCAGTGGTCAGCACTGCTGCCTCGGCGCTGAGAACCCGGGTTCGATCCCGGCCCTGGGTCAATGTCTGTGTAGTGTTTGCACATTCTCCCGGTGTCTGCGTGGGCTTCATCCCCACAACCCAGAGATGTGCAGGGTAGCTGGATTGGCCATGCTAAATTGCCCCTTAATTGGAACAAAAATAATTGGGGACTCTAAATGTATTTTAAAAACTTCATCAATCTATCGGTCGTAGATACAACTTTTCAGAACAGACCTAGCAGATCAAAATAAGGCATCCATGAGGCAATGAGGACAACCAAACACAATCTGTAACCTCATGGTCTGGCATATCCCTCATTCTACCATTACCATCAAGCCAAGGTCAACCACATTTGTCCCATGATAAGTCTAGGAAGGCATGTCAAGACCATTACCAGCCAAGGGTAATGGTGAGGTGCCAACCTGACTACGCTACAACACAGGGTGATACGCATGTTAAACTACAGAAGCAGTATGCTATATATAGAACAAAATGCATTAGATCAAAGTTCAGCCGCATCGAGTCATGATGGTGGTGGATAATTAAACAGCTAACGAGAGGAGTCCCATGTGGAGTTTGCACATTCTCCCCGTGTTTGCGTGGGTTTCACCCCCACAACCCAAAGATGTGCAGGGTAGGTAAATCGAACACACTAAATTGCCCCTTAATTGGAAAAAAAAAACTAGAGGAGGAGTCTCCAAAAATACCCCTTTCTCAATGATGGTGTAGCCAGAAAGCTAATGCAAAAGACAAGGCAAAGACATTTGCACCGATTTTAACCAACGCTGAATAGACAGTCCATCTTGGCCTCTTCCTGAGGTCCCACCATCACAGATACCAGTCTTCAGACAATTCAATGAATTCCACGTGATACCCAGAAAAGGCCGGGCACTGTACAGCAACAAAAGCAATGGGCCTGACAACATTTCAGCTGCAGCACTGAAGGTTTGAAGCAGGGATCGAAGCTGGGACCTCGGCGCCGTGAGGCAGCAGTGTTACTCACTGCGCCACCGTGCTGCCCTGTGAGTTGCCTTCTTGAACTGCTGCAGTCCTGGAGGTGTGGGTACACTTACTGTGCTGTTAGGGAAGATATTCCAGGATGTTGCCCCAGCGACAATGAAGGAGTGGCGATATATTTCCAAGTCAGTGAAGTGAGTGACTTAGAGGGGAACACAGTTTCACAGTTATCAGATGAAGAAGAAGGTCTCGAGATGGGCCAAGCAGAATCGGGAGGCAAGGTTGGAAGGCAGTGGTATTTGTACATTGCAGGGTGTCACAGTGGAGCCGACGAGAAGGTGTGATACTTACATAGATACACAGAAGTTAGGAGCAGGAAGAGGCCTTTTGGTCCTTCGAGCCTGTTCCACCATTCACCACGATCATGGCCGATCATCCAACTCAACAGCCTAATCCTGCTTTCTCCCCATAGCCTTTGATCCCATTCTCCCCAAGTGTTATATCCAGCCGCCTCTTGAATATATTCAATGTCTTAGCATCAACTATTTCCTGTGGTAATGAATCCACAGGCTCACCACTCTGTGTGAAGAAATGTTTCCTCATCGCTGTCCGAAATGGTTTACCCTGAATCCTCAGACTGTGACCCCTGGTTCTGGTAACATCTTCCCTGCATCTACCCTGTCTAATCCTGTTAGAATTTTATAAGTCTCTGTGAGATCCCCCCTCATTCTTCTGAACTCCAGTGAGATCAATCCCAACCTAGTCAATCTCTCCTCATATGACAGTCCCGCCATCCCTGGAATCAGTCTGGTAAACCTTCGCTGCACTCCCTCGGGAGCAAGAACATCCTTCCTCAGAGAAGGAGACCAAAACTGCACACAATACTCCAGGTGTGGCCTCACCAAGGCCCTCTATAATTGCTGCAACACATCCCTGCTCTATACTCTATACTCTACCTAGCTAGCCAGCCCTACCTAGCTAGCTGTCCCTACAAAACTAGCCAGCCCTACCAAGCTAGCTATTCCTACCAAACTAGCTATCCCTACCAAGCTAGCCAGCCCTACCTAGCTAGCCAGCCCTACCTAGCTAGCTATCCCTACCAAACTCTATACTCTATAGCTCTATACTCAAAACCTCTCACAATGAAGGCCAGCCTTCTTTACCGCCTGCTGCACCTGCAACTGGTGCACAAGGACACCCAGGTCCCACTGCACACTCCCCTCTCCCAATTTACAACCATTCAGGTAGTAATCTGCCTTCCTGTTTTTGCTTCCAAAGTGAATAACCTCACACTTATCCAAACTATACTGCCTCTGCCATTTTTTAGAATTTTAGAATTTTAGAACAGTACAGCACAGAACAGGCCCTTCAGCCCTCGATGTTGTGCCGAGCAATGATCACCCTACTCAAACTCACGTATCTACCCTATACCCGTAACCCAACAACTCCCCCTTAACCTTACTTTTTAGGACACTACGGGCAATTTAGCATGGCCAATCCACCTAACCCCGCACATCTTTGGACTGTGGGAGGAAACCGGAGCACCCGGAGGAAACCCACGCACACACGGGGAGGACGTGCAGACTCCACACAGACAGTGACCCAGCCGGGAATCGAACCTGGGACCCTGGAGCTGTGAAGCATTGATGCTAACCACTATGCTACCATTTGCCCACTCGCCCAACCTGTCCAGATCATGCTGTGGGATCCCTGCATCCTCATCACAGTTCACCCTCCCACACAACTTGGTATCATCTGCAAACTTTGAGATGTTATATTTCTTCCATCATCCAAATTATTAATCTATATTGTGAATAGCTGGGGTCCCAGCACCGACCCCTGTGGCACCCAGCTAGTTACTGCCTGCCAATTTGAAAAGGACACATTAATTCCTACTCTTTGTTTCCTCTCTGCCAACCAGTTTTCTATCCACCTCAATACATTTCCCCCAATCTCATGCGCTTTTGCACAATAATGTTGCACAATAAGTTCTGATGCAAGACTTTGTCAAAAGCCTTTTGAAAGTCCAAAAATACCACATCGACTGGCTCCCCCTTGTCAACTGTACTGGTTACATCTTCAAAGAATTCCAACAGATTTGTCAAGCATAATTTTCCTTTCATAAATCCTTGCTGACTCTGACTAATCATGCCACTGCTTTCCAAATGTTCCGCCAGAAAGTCCTTGATAATGGATTCAAGAATTTTCCCCACTACTGACATGAGACTTACTGGTCTGTAATTTCTCTCTACTTCCCTTTTTGAATATTGGAGTGACGCGAGCTACCCTCCAATCAGCAGGGACTGTTCCAGAATCTATAAAATCCTGGAAGATGATCACCAATGCATCCACTTTTGCCAAAGGCCTTTAACAGAGCAAAGTCAGAGCTTTTTAAGAACAGAGTGCATTTCAGGATGGCCTACCCAGCAAGGCCGGGGGGGGCACGCAGACGCCTAGGGACCATGGGCTGGATTCTCCGTTCCAGTACAGGCCCTTCGGCCCACGATGTTGTGCCGAACTAGTCTGAAACTAAGATCAAATCAACCTATTCCCACTCATTCTAGTTCACTCCATATGCCTATCCAGTAGCCGCTTGAAAGTTCCTAAAGTGTCCGACTCCACTACCATAGCTGGGAGTGCGTTCCAACCACTCTCTGAGTAAAGACCCTACCTGTGACATCCCTCCGAAATCTTCCACCATGAACCTTATAGTTATGCCCCCTTGTAACAGCTACATCCACCCAAGGAAAAAGTTGCTGAACGTCTACTCTATCTATCCCTCTCATCATTTTGTACACCTCAATTAAGTCACCTCACATCCTCCTTCGCTCCAATGAGAAAAGCCCTAGCTCCCTCAACCTTTCCTCATAAGACCTACCCTCCAATCTAGACAGCATCCTGGAAATCTCCTTTGCATCCTTTCCAAAGCTTCCACATCCTTCCTATAATGAGGTGACCAGAACTGCACGCAATACTCCAAATGTGGTCTAACCAAGATCTTGTACAGGTGCAGCATAACCTCACGGCTCTTAAACTCAATTCCCCTGTTAATAAATGCTAACAGACTTTCTTCACGGCTCTATCCACTTGGGTGGCAACTTTCAGAGATCTATGGATATGAACTCAGAGATCTCTCTGTTCCTCCACATTCTTCAGAACCCTGCCATTAACCCTGTAATCCACATTCAAATTTGTCCTACCAAAATGAATCACCTCACACTTATCAGGGTTAAACTCCATCCGCCACTTTTCAGCCCAACTCTGCATCCTAACAATGTCTCTTGGCAGCCTACAACAGCCCTCCACATTATCCACTACTCCACCAATCTTGGTGTCATCAGCAGATTTACTAACCCAACCTTCAACTCCATCATCTAAGTCATTGATAAAAATCACAAATAGCAGAGGATCCAGCACTGATCCCTGTGGTACACCGCTGGTGACTGGTTTCCAGGATGAAAATTTACCATCTACCACCACCCTCTGTCTTCTATGTGACAGCCAGTTACTGATCCAATCAGCCAAATTTCCCTCTATGCCATGCCTCCTTACTTTGAGCCGATCATGGGGCACCTTATCAAACGCCTTACTAAAATCCATGTATACAACATCAACTGCTCTACCTTCATCTATGTACTTAGTTACCTCCTCAAAGAATACAATCAAACTTCTGAGACAAGACTTACCCCTCACAAATCCGTGCTGACCATCCTGGATTAAGCTGTATCTTTCCAATTGATCATAAATCCTATTCCTCAGGACCCTTTCCAATAAGTTACCCATGACCGAAGTGAGACTAACTGGCCTATAATTCCCAGGGTTATACCTATTCCCTTTCTTGAACAAGGGGACAACATTCGCCTCCCTCCAGTCTTATGGCACTATCCCTGTAGGTAGTGAGGACATAAAAATCAAAGCCAAAGGCTCTGCAATCTCAACCCTCGCCTCCCAAAGAATCCTCGGATATATCCCACCCATCAGGCCCAGGGGACTTATCTATCCTCAGGCTTCTCAAAATTTCTAACACATCTTACTTCCGAACAGGGTGCTCTTTCCAAGAGCCGGTGCAGACTCGATGGGCTGAATGGCCTCCTTCTGCCTGTAAATTCTATGATTATCCAGTACCAAATCCAATGTGGCCCCGCCTCTTGTCGGTCGATCCACATATTGTGTGAGGAAACCCTCCTGCACACACTGGATAAAAACAGCTCCATCCAAACTATTTGAATGATAGTGGTTCCAATCAATATTTGGAAAGTTAACGTCACCCATGGCAACTGCCCTGTGACTACCGCACCTATCCAAAATCTGCATGGCAATCTTTTCTATGTTACTGTTTCGGGGTCTATAGAAAACTCCTAACAAAGTGACTGCTCCTTTCCTATTTCTAACTTCAGCCCACACTACCTCAGTAGACAGATCCTCCTCAAACTACCTTTCTGCCTATCCTTCACCTGCTACTCCTCCACCTCTTTTACCATCTTCCCTAATCTTACTGAAACATCGAAACCCCGGAACCTCCAACAACTATTCCTGCCCCTGTTCTATCCATGTCTCCGTAACGGTCACAACTACGTAGTCCCAGTTACCAATCCATGCTTCAAGCTCATCAACCTTATTCCTGATGCTCCTCGCATTGAAGTCGACACACTTCAAATCACCTTCATGCCTGCAGGTCCACTCTTGTGACCTTGGTACCTTCCTTAGTACTGCACTACCCTCAACTTCCTGAACTCCAGCAAAGCTATCTCCTGGACTACAAATCAGTTTCCCATCCCCCAGCCAAATTAGTTTAAACCCCCCCCGAAGAGCTGTAGCAAATTTCCCTCCCAGGATATTGGTGCCCCATTGGTTCAGGTGTAACCCATCCTGTTTGTACAGGTCCCACGTCCCCCAGAATATGCTCCAATTATCCAGGTAACTGAAACCCTCCCTCCAGGATATGGGCGTTTTGATGCCCGTATCGGGAGTGATGGCGGATTTTGAATTCTCCAGCCCTGAAAAGCAGCACACTGTAGGAGTACCCCGCGCCGATTATTCACAGCCTCACCAGCCCCCGCGATGCTCCGTCCCCAACCGGCCATTTATTTCCCGACGGCATAGGTTACGTGTGCTCATACCGTCTGGGAACCTCGCATGGTGGCTGCGGACTCAGTCCGGGACCGCCACAGTCGGGGAGGGCTGATCCGTGGGCAGTGGGGGGGGGGGCTTCATTCGGGGCTGGGAGCACTGTGGGCGGGCAGTCGAAAGGGGGCAATTCCTTAGCGCTCCAGGTCCACGGGTTGAGTCCGCTATGGAGCTCAGAGCGGCGGCTAAAGGTCGCCGCTTTTCGCATGTACGGCCTCAGTACCGGAGGTGCTGAGGGCCGTTATTGGCAGCTAGAGCTGCGAGCTCTACGCTGCCTCCCTGCTAGCGCCCAACAAAATGGGGAATCGGTGGCCGTTTTACGCCAGTTTTCTTGGCGTAAAAGGTGACCGTTTTCACACCGGCATGGGGACTTAAATCTCCAAAACGGAGAATCCAGCCCCATTTCTTTGAGACGGCGGAGGAGGCGGGGCTTTCATGAAGGCTGAAGGACTGGGACTCAACTGAGATGGGGACTGGAACTTTGTTGTTGTGGTTGGGATGAGGAGGGTATGTTCTTTTGTTTGTGCCCTTGAATTTCTTTGTACATACGTCGTGGTTAAAGTAAAATTTTGTTTTGGGTGTGTTTTTGTTGTGCGTTTTTGTTGTTTCTCCTCCCCTAGGGTTGTAGTGGGTTGGAGAGGGTACGGAGGTGGGGGGGGGGGGGGGGAAGAGTGGCAGTTTTAGGATGGTAAGAAGTCTTACACAACACCCGGTTAAAGTCCAACACGTTTGTTTCAAACACTAGCTTTCGGAGCACTGCTCCTTCCTCAGGTGAAACGCTCGTGTTTGAAACAAACATGTTGGACTTTAACCAGGTGTTGTAAAACTTCTAACTGTGCTCACCCCAGTCCAATGCCGGGATTTCCACATCATGTTTTAGGATGAGCTAGGGGGCGGGGTAGTCTTGATATGGGAGGTAGATGGTGGAGATGGTGTGGGTGTGGGGTGTTATTTTTAGTTCCTTTGTTGCGGATGCCAGTTGGGGCTCGGGCAGGGTCACCTCGCTTGCAAACTGGATTTGGCTGATGAACGGGAGCGAGTGTGGGTTTTCTGGGATGTGTGGGTACAGTTGGCTGACAGCAATTGGGGGTAGTTCTTGGTCCATTCGTGGGGTGGGCTCTGGCTCCAGGAACCAGGTGGAGGATAGGATTATCCCTCACAGTGGACATGGCTGATATGAAGGGGAGGGGCAGGAGGTGAGAGACCCCAAGTCAGGATATTAACGTGGAATGTGCGGGCATTGGGAGAGCCAATAAAGTGGCAAGAGTTTTCGCTCACCTGAAGGGCTTGAAGCCGATGTGGTGCTCTTGCAGGAGACCCACTTGTGGGTGAAAGGCCAGGTACGGCTTTGTAAGGTCTGAGTAAGTCAGGTGTTTCACTCGGGCTTTGACAATAGGGCCCAGGGGTAGCAATACTGATTAACAAGTGAGTGCAGTTTCAGATGGAGAAGGTGGTGGCAGATATGAGATAGTTACGGGTACTTTGGAGGTAAAGTTAGTGGTGCTGGTTAACGTGTATGCCCCTAATTGGATTTCTTGAAGATGATGTTGGAGGCCATTCCTAATATGGATAAACATGAATTGATTCTGTGGGGGGACTTGAATACAGTCTTGGATCCAAAAGTGGATCGTTCTAAGCCAAGGTCCCTGGCCCCTTTGGGGGGGAACGAAGGTGTTGGAAACGTTTATGAAGGAGATGGGGGGAGCAGACCCGTGGAGGGTCTTGAATCTGGGGGGCAGAGAATGTTCTTTCTTTTCCCCAGTACATAACATATACTCACAGATCAATTTCTTGTTGGCCGGGGTGGAGAAGGCGGAATATTCAGCCATTGTCATCCCTGACCATGCCCCGCAGCTGGTGGATAAGGTCTTGGGGAGGTGGCCGGTGTGGTGGCCAGCGTAGAGTTTGGATGTGGGGGCTAATAGATTTGGGGTTCTGCACAAAGATGGCAACAGTGATTGGCGAGTATGTGGGTTTAATAAAAATGGTGCGGTATCGCTGGTGTTGTGAGAGGCTTTGAAAGTGGTGGTGTGATGAGATAATCTTGCATACAGGTTGATAAAGAGGCAAGGGAGAAGTACCAATGGCTGGTAAATGAAATTCTGGAGGTTGATGGCAAGTTCTTGGTAGATCCCACCCCAGAGCTTTTTGCCAGAAGGAAGGAACTGCAGACACAGTTTGATCTGTTGTCCACAGGTAAAGCTATGTGCAATTGAGGCAGGTAAAAGGAGCAATGTAGGAGTATGGGGAGAAAGCCAGTTGCTTATTGGCGAGCCAGCTTAGACCGCACGGGAGAAGGTGAATAGGGCTTTTGAGGAGTTTTATAAAAAGCTGTACAGGTCAGAATCGCTGGAGATGAGTCAGATATGGTTTTTGGAGGGATTGGGAGTGCCCCACAGTGGAGGAGGAGGACAGGGCTGGATGAACCTTTCTAGATTGTGGAGGTTCGGATGGCTACTGGGAAAATGCATAAGGCAAGGCACCGGGGCAGGATGGGTTCCCGGTGGAATTTTATAAAAAGATTGCCGACCGGCTGGTACCGCTGTTGGTGGAGATGTTTGAAGATGTGGTAGCAACGGGGCACTCCTGGAGGTAATGAGGCAGGCATCCATTTTGCTTCTGTTAAAGAAAGAAAAGGACGCAGTAGAGTGTGGGTCGTACTGGCTGATATCTCTACTAAATGTGGATGCCAAGATTTTTGCTTAGGTGCTGGTGCTCAGGTTGGAGGAGTGTCTTCCCCAGGTGGTTGGTGAGGACCAAACAGGGTTTGTAAAGGGTAGGCGGTTATCCATGAATGTGCAGCATCCGTTGAATGCGGTGCTCTTCGTGTCGTATGGGGGGAGCAAGAGATTATTGTGGCATTGGATGGGGAGAAGGCTTTCCATAGGATGGAGTGGAGTTCCGGTTGGCATGTTGGAACGATTTGGGATTGGGCCCAAATTTGAGTCATGGGTCAAGTTGCGATATAGAGAACCCAAGGCAAGTGTCCATACGAATTATTTGAATTCGGAATACTTTCAGTTGTATAGGGGAACGAGGCAGGGGTGTCCTATGTCTCCCCAGGTTCAATCAGTAAAGACAAACATTTTACCACAGTTTCTATTTTTATTCTGAAGCCTGCTGGTTTTTCTGCCAAAAACATTATTATTGGGAGTGGAACAGTTGATCTCGTCATTTATCTGTGCAGGTAATGTAGCCAGGATCCGGAAAATGGTGCTTCAGAGAGGATGGTAGTCAGAGGGTTTGGCTCTGTTGAATTTGATTTATTACTATTGTGCAGCGAATGCCGAGCTGGTGCAGGATCAGGGTGCAATTTGTGTAAAAATGGAGTCAGGTTCATGAAGTGGGTTGGATTGCAGCGCTGGTAACAGCTCCACTTATGTTCTCCCTGGGGAAACACTTGGGCAATCCAGTGGTGATGGGCACATTGACGATATGGAGACAATTTGGGCAGCATTTTAAACTGGAGCGGAGGCTAAGGGTGAACGCCACATCTTAGTATGCAAAACACTAGGGTCAGACAATTAAAGGTGATGCGTAGGGAACATATAACGAGGTCAAAGATGAGCCGGTTGTTTGCGGGAGTGAAGGACAAGTTGAGCGGTGCGGGAGGGGCCCGGCCAATCGTGTTCAGATGTTTTGATCTTGCCCTGAATTGGGGAGGTTTTGGGCACCATGTCAGCAAATTTGCAAATGGATTTGGAGCCCAATTCTCTTGGGGCCATATTTGGGTTGTCGGACCTGCTGGAGCTAGATGGGGGCGGGGATGGATGTTTTAGCCTTCGCCTCGCTGATTGCTCGCAGGTGGGATTTGTTGGGGCAGAGGTTAGCTTTTCCGCACTGTGCCTCAGTATGGTTGAGGCATCTAATATAATTCCTGTACCTTGAAAAGGTTAGGTTCACCTTGAGAGGTGCAATCGAAGGGTTCTATAAAAGATGGCGCCCGTTCATTCTGTACTTCAAAGAATTGGTCACCGACAGCTGCTGGGGGGAGCAGGGAGTAGGCTCTGCAGAGGGGGGGGAGGGGGAGGGGGGGGGGGTTGTATTGGGATACTGAGGTATTGGTTGTTTGCTCTTTGTACTATTTTTGGTTAGGATGGGGTGTTTGTTTTTCTTATATACTAAATGTTACAAACTTACTAAAAATATTTCCCCCCAAAAATGTATGTATATTGTAAACAGTTGTGGTTCCAGCACTGATCCTTATGGAACCCCACTGGTTACAGGTTTCCAACCTGAAAAAGACCCCTTGTCCCCACTCAGTTTCCTGCCCATTAGCCAATTCTCTATCTATGCCAATACACCATCTCCAACACCATGGGCTCCTATCTTGTGACTTAACCTTTTGTGAGGTACCTTGTCGAACGCCTTCTGAAAATCCAAATACAACACATCTTACTGGTTCCCCTCTATCTACTCTGGTTGAGACTTCCTCAAAACTCTACCAAATCAGTCAGACACTATTTCCTTTTCATGAAGCCATGCTGACTCTGCTTGATTAGATTTTCCAAATGTGCGGCTAATACTTCCTTAATTGATTCCAACATTTTTCCAATAATAGCTGTTTGGTTAATCTGCCACTTTTGCTTCCCTCTCTTTTGAATAGGGGTGTCACACTGGCAATTTTCCAATCATCTTGTACTTATTCAGAATCCAAGGAATTTTGGAAAATTACAACCAATGCATCCACTATCTCTGGAGTTATTTCTTTTAGGATCCTATGATGCAAGCCATCAGGGCCAGGGGACTTAGCTGCCTTTATCCCATTAGTTTGTCTGATACTACATCACTAGTGATGGCGATGGTATTTAATTCCACCCCTGTATTCTTCGGAAGGATCTTCCACCGTAAAGACTGATGCTAAATTTCTGTTTGACACCTCTGCCATTTCCTTGTTCCCCTTAACTATCTCCCCAGATTCATTTTCTAAGGTGTCGATGTTCACATTGACATCTTTTTCTTTTTATATATTTAAAGAAGCTCTTATTATCAGTTTTTATATCCCTCGTAGTTTATTTCCTTCCTCTTTATTATCTTTTTAGCCCTCCTTTGCTGGATTCTGAATGTATCCCAATGCTCGGGGCTATCATGGACTTTTGCCTCCTTATGTGTTCCCCCGCACCAACTCCATACTCTCCTTAACTTGCTTGGTTAGCCATGGTTGGTTTATCCCCGTCTTAGAATCTTTCCTCCTTACTGGGATATTTTTAGCTGAGAGTCACGAATTACCCGATTAGTAAGTTTGTGGACAACAGAAAGATTGGTGGAGTTGCGGAGAGTGAAGAGGACTGTCAGAGGATAAAGATCGGTTGGTGACTTGGGTGAAGAATTGGCAGATTGGAGATTAATCTGGACAAATGTGAGGTAATGCACTTTGGACGGTCTAATACAGGTGGGAAACCTCACGGTAGCATGGTGGTTAGCATCAATGCTTCACAGCTCCAGGGTCCCAGGTTCGATTCCCGGCTGGGTCACTGTCTGTGTGGAGTCTGCACGTCCTCCCCGTGTGTGCGTGGGTTTCCTCCGGGTGCTCCGGTTTCCTCCCACAGTCCAAAGATGTGCGGGTTAGGTGGATTGGCCATGCTAAATTGCCCGTAGTGTAAGGTTAATGGGGGGATTGTTGGGATACGGGTTACGTGGGTTTAAGTAGGGTGATCATTGCTCGGCACAACAGCGAGGGCCGAAGGGCCTGTTCTGTGCTGTACTGTTCTAAAGTTCTAAATGGCAGAACCTTTAAGTATATTGACAGGCAGGAGGGATCTGGGTGTCCACAGGTCACTATAAGTGACAATGGATACTATAGTCAAGAAGGCATGCTTGTTTTCATTGGTCGGGGCACTGAGTATAAAAATTGGCAAGTCATGCTGCAATTGTGCAGAACCTTACTAAGGCCACATTTGGAATATTGCGTAGAGTTCTGGTCACCACACTGCCAGGATGATGTGGATGCTTTTAAGAGGATCCAGAAGAGGTTTATCAGGATGTTGCCTGGTCTGTAGGGTATTTGCTGTGAGGAGAAGTTAGGTAAACTCGGATTGTTGTCACTGGAATACAGGTAGAGGGGCAACCAGATAGACGTTGACAAAATTTTGAGTGGCATGGACAAAGTGCATAGTCAGACGCTTTTTCCCAGGGTGGAAAAGTCACTAGGGGACGTAGGTTTAAGGTGCGAGGGCCAAAGTTTAAAGGAGATGTGCTAGGTAAGTTTTTTTTTTTTACACAGAGGGTGGTGAGTGCACTGCCAGGGGAGGTGATTGAAGCTGATATGACAGTGGCGTTTAAGAAGCATCTTGCTGAACACATGAATAGGCTGAGATAGAGGGATACGGACCCGGGAGTGCAGACGGTTTTCATTTAGACAGGCATCATGATCGGTGCAGGCCGAGAGCCTGTTCCTGTGCTGCACTGTTCTTTGTACCTCCTTAAATGTCTGCAACTTATTGTTTACTCTATTTCCTACTAATCTATCCACCCAGTTTTTAAAAAAAATAAACATTTTATTGAGATATTTTTGGTATAGTAACAACAACAAAAGAAACAATATACATGAAACCATAAACCAAAAGCCATTTACCTCTCGTACAGGTCCCTCCCTTATTGACCCCCTACTCTAATTTAAACTACTACCCCCCCCCCCCCCGTCTGCTGACGATTAATTTCCCGCAAAGAAGTCGACGAATGGTTGCCACCTCCGGGTGAACTCTAACAGTGACCCTTCTCAAGGGGAACTTGATTTTCTCTAAACAGAGAAAGCTAACCATGTCCGATAGCCAAGTCTCCGACCCGGGGGCTTTGAATCCCTCCAAGCTAATAGTATCCGTCTCCGGGCTACCAGGGAAGCAAAGGCCAGAACATCTGCCTCTTTCTCCTCCTGGATTCTCGGGTCTTCTGACACCCCGAAAATCGCCACCTCTGGACTCAGTGCCACCCTTATTTTTAACACCATGGACATGACTTCCACAAACCCCTGCCAAAATCCCCTAAGCTTTGGACATGTCCAAAACATGTGGACATGGTTCGCCGGTACCCCCCACACATTTTGCGCACCTGTCCTTGACCCCAATGAATCTGCTCATCCGGGCCACTGTCATGTGGGCCCGGTGAACAACCTTAAATTGTATCAGGCTGAGCCTGGCACATGTTGCGGACGCGTTGACTCTACTCAACGTGACTGCCCATAGACCATCCTCTATCTCACCTCCCAGCTCCTCCTCCCACTTGCGCTTCAGCTCCTCGGTCTGCGTCTCCTCCGACCCCATAAGCTCCTTATAAATGTCCAAGATGCTCCCTTCTCCTACCCACCCTTTGGAAACTACCCTGTCCTGAATCCCCCTTAGCGGGAGGAGCGGGAAGGTTGGCACCTGTTTACGAAGGAAGTCTCGCACCTGCAGATACCTGAATTTGTTTCCCCTCGCCAACCTAAACTTTTCCTCCAATGCCCTCATACTCGGAAAGCTCCCATCCCCCTTGCTAACACTGTTGGGGAGGTTTTAAACAAATGTGGCAGGGAGATGGGAACCAGATTAGGAAGTTAGAGGACAGTAAAGAGGCAGCAACTAAAGCCAGTAAGGTACTAGATAATAAACTCAATGTGACTAAGGGGAAGAGTAGACAGGAAAGAGATGATGAACGCAAATGGACAGATGGTCTGAGGTGCATTTGTTTTAATGCGAGAAGTGTAGCAGGTAAGGATAGACTCAATTGCAAGATAAATATCCAGAAAAGGTCCGAAAGCTTAAAACAATTTCTAACTTCTGGGTAACTATTTTACTGACCTCCCCTAAACCCTCCCACTCCCAACAGAACACCCCTCTCCCCCACATCCCTTATGCCCATGAGTGACTCTGATTACCACTTCACAGACGTTCAGGCTCCAAAAATCTGTCCAGCCCTGTAACACTAACAACACTCAGAAGCTTGACCCCATCCGAGACAAAGCAGCTGCTTGCTTGGCATCCCACCCCCCACCACCGATGGTCGAGTGAGGGAACCATGGTTGACAAGAGAGGTTGAATGTCTTGTTAAGAGGAAGAAGGAGAAGGCTGAGGAAAACAAGGTTCAGACAGGGCACTGGAGGGATACAAGATAGCCAGGAGGGAACTGAAGAAAGGAATTAGGAGAGCTAAGAGAGGGCAGGAAAAATCTTTGGCAGGTAGGATCAAGGAAAACCCCTTTTACACATACGTGAGAAATATGAGAATGACTCGAGCGAGGGTCCGGTAGGTCCGATCAAGGACAGTAGCGGGAGATTGTGTATTGAGTCTGAAGAGATAGGGGAGGTCTTGAACGAGTACTTTTCTTCAGTATTTACAAACGAGAGGGGCCATATTGTTGGAGAGGACAGTGTGAAACAGACTGGTAAGCTCGAGGAGATACTTGTTAGGAAGGAAGATGTGTTAGGCGTTTTGAAAAACTTGAGGATAGACAAGTCCCCCGGGCCTGATGGGATATATCCAAGGATTATATGGGAAGCAAGAAATGAAATTGCTGAGCCGTTGGCAATGATCTTTTCGTCCTCACTGTCAACAGGAGTGGTACCAGGGGATTGGAGAGTGGCGAATGTCGTGCCCCTGTTCAAAAAAGGGAATAGGGATAACCCTGGGAATTACAGGCCAGTTAGTCTTACTTCGGTGGTAGGCAAAGTAATGGAAAGGGTCCTGAGGGGTAGGATGTCTGAGCATCTGGAAAGACACTACTTGATTAGGGATAGTCAGCACGGATTTGTGAGGGGTAGGTCTTGCCTTCCCAGTCTTATTGACTTATTTGAGGAGGTGACCAAGCATGTGGATGAAGGTAAAGCAGTGGATGTAGTGTACATGGATTTTAGTAAGGCATTTGATAAGGTTCCCCATGGTAGGCTTATGCAGAAAGTAAGGAGGCATGGGATAGTGGGAAATTTGGCCAGTTGGATAACGAACTGGCTAACCGATAGAAGTCAGAGAGTGGTGGTGGATGGCAAATATTCAGCCTGGAGCCCAGTTACCAGTGGCGTACCGCAGGGATCAGTTCTGGGTCCTCTGCTGTTTGTGATTTTCATTAATGACTTGGATGAGGGAGTTGAAGGATGGGTCAGTAAATTTGCAGATGATACGAAGATTGGTGGAGTTGTGGATAGTGAGGAGGGCTGTTGTTGACTGCAAAGAGACATAGATAGGATGCAGAGCTGGACTGAGAAGTGACAGATGGAGTTTAAACCTGACAAGGTTGTCCATTTTGGAAGGACAAATATGAATGCGGAATACAGGGTTAACGGTAGGGTTCTTGGCAATGTAGAGGAGCAGAGAGATCTTGGGGTCTATGTTCATAGATCTTTGAAAGTTGCCACTCAAGTGGATAGAGCTGTGAAGAAGGCCTATGGTGTGCTAGTGTTCATTAGCAGAGGGATTGAGTTTAAGAGCCGTGAGGTGATGATGCAGCTGTACAAAACCTTGGTAAGGCCACATTTGGAGTACTGTGTGCAGTTCTGGTCACCTCATTTTAGGAAGGATGTGGAAGCTTTGGAAAAGGTGCAAAGGAGATTTACCAGGATGTTGCCTGGAATGGAGAGTAGGTCTTACGAGGAAAGGTTGAGGGTGCTAGGCCTTTTCTCATTAGAACGGAGAAGGGTGAGGGGCGACTTGATAGAGGTTTATAAGATGATCAGGGGAATAGATAGAGTAGACAGTCAGAGACTTTTTCCCCGGGTGGAACAAACCATTACAAGGGGACATAAATTTAAGGTAAATGGTGGAAGATATAGGGGGGATGTCAGAGGTAGGTTCTTTACCCAGAGAGTAGTGGGGGCATGGAATGCACTGCCTGTGGAAGTAGTTGAGTCAGAAACATTAGGGACCTTCAAGCGGCTATTGGATAGGTACATGGATTAGGGTAGAATAATGGAGTGTAGATTAATATGTTCTTAAGGGCAGCACGGTAGCATTGTGGATAACACAATTGCTTCACAGGTCCAGGGTCCCAGGTTCGATTTCGGCTTGGGTCACTGTGTGGAGTCTGCACATCCTCCTCGTGTGTGCGTGGATTTCTTCCGGGTGCTCCAGTTTCCTCCCACAGTCCAAAGATGTGCAGGTTGGGTGGATTGGCCATGATAAATTTCCCTTAGTGTCCATAATTCTATGATCTAAGATTAACCTAGGACAAAAGTTCGGCACAACACCGTGGGCTGAAGGGCCTGTTCTGTGCTGTATTTCTCTATATATATATCTATCACCTTAAACATCTATAAACCTGGACTTCCGGATGAAGCTATGAAGGAGTAGGTCGCACATTTGGTGGCTCCTGCTCGGGTCGGGCTTTTGGCCCTTTCTCCCCGATTTTTTGTCAGATTTGATTCGGGAAATTGATGGTGGATGCAATTGTGAAGAGGAATCGTACACCAGTGCATGGGGGGCGATTTATGAATAAGGAGAGAAGGTCAGCAGAACGGCCGGGCAGCACGGTAGCATGGTGGTTAGCATAAATGCTTCACAGCTCCAGGGTCCCAGGTTCGATTCCCGGCTGGGTCACTGTCTGTGCGGAGTCTGCACGTCCTCCCCGTGTGTGCGTGGGTTTCCTCCGGGTGCTCCGGTTTCCTCCCACAGTCCAAAGATGTGCGGGTTAGGTGGATTGGCCATGCTAAATTGCCCGTAGTGTCCTAAAAAGTAAGGTTAAGGGGGGGTTGTTGGGTTACAGGTAGAGGGTGGATACGTGGGTTTGAGTAGGGTGATCATTGCTCGACACAACATCGAGGGCCGAAGGGCCTGTTCTGTGCTGTACTGTTCTATGTTCTAGAATGCTTGCACAGCAGCTCAGAAAGAGGGACAACAGGTTTGTTTCAAACACGAGCTTTCGGAGCACGGCTCCTTCTTCAGATTCACCTGAAGAAGGAGCCGTGCTCCGAAAGCTCGTGTTTGAAACAAACCTGTTGGACTTTAACCTGGTGTTGTAAGACTTCTTACTGTGCTCACCCCAGTCCAACGCCGGCATCTCCACATCAGAAAGAGGGAGGCAGCTAGGGTGAATGGGAAAGTGAGGGACAGGGATGGGAACCTGGTCGGAGATTCAGCAGGAGTTAATGAGGTGATCAAGGCGTTTTACAGCAGGCTGCATGAGTAGGAACCCCCAGCTGGGCCGGAGGGGATGAGGCAATTCTTAGGGGGGGGGGGGGGGGGGCTGAGGTTCCCAAAGGTGGACGAAGGGTTGGAGCCCCAATCGGGTTGGAAGAGATAGCAGATAGGCTGAAGGCCTTGCATTCGAGTAAAGCCCCGAGACCGGACGGATACCCAATGGAGTTTTATTAAAAGTTCTCTGGGAAACTGGGGTCGCTGCTGATGAGGACATTTAATGAGGTAAGGGAGAGAGGGGTGCTTCCCCCGACGATGTCACAGGTCACTATCTCATTGATCCTGAAGCGGGATAAGGACCCGGAGCTATGCTGGTCCTACAGACCGATCTCCCTACTAAATGTAGACGCCAAACTGTTGGCCAAAATCTTGTCCTCGAGGATTGAAGACTGCATTCCGGTAGTGATTGGAAAGGACCAGAAGGGATTCGTTAAAGGTAGGAAGTTGGCGGCAAACATAAGAAGGTTGCTGAATGTGATCATGATGCCCCCAGAAGGGAGGGACGCGGAGATAGTGGCCGCAATGGACGCAGAGAAGGCATTTGACCGGGTGGAATGGGATTATCTGTGGGAGGTACTGGGGCGGTTTGGATTTGGACGGGGCTTCATCGACTGGGTCAGGCTGTTGTATCAGGCTCCCGTGGCGATTGTACGGGCCAACAGGTTAACATCGGGCTATTTTAGGCTGCACCGGGGGACGAGACACGGATGCCCCTTCTCCCCACTGCTGTTTGCACTGGCTATAGAGCCTCTTGCAATTGCGTTGAGAGCTCATGGGGCTTGAAGGGGCTGGTCCGGAGAGGGGGGGGGGGGGGGGGGGGGCACAGAGTCTCTTTAGCAACTATTATCGGGCAGCAAACATAGCCATGATTAGGAGGTTGGTGGTGGCAGTGGGGTCGGTCAATGTGGGAGTGAGTGGAGGCAACATCATGCAAGGGCACCAGTTTGGGGGCATTGGTAACGGCGCCTCTGTCGTTCCTACCGGCACGGTACTCCACCAGCCCCGTGGTGGTAGCAGCCTTGAGAGTCTGGGGGCAATGGAAGAGACATGTGGGAGCAGAGGGAGCATCGGTCTGGTCCCCAATCTGTAATAATCATCGGTTTGCCTCCGGGGAGGCTGGATGGAGGGTTTCGGAAATGGCAAAGAGAAGGGATCAAGAGGATGGGAGATATGTTTATAGAGGGGAGCTTTCCCAGCCTGAGGGAGTTGGAGGACAAATTTGAATTGAATTGACGGGAGGGAATGTGTTGAGGTACCTGCAGGCCCTGGACTTCCTATGTGGGTGGTCTCAACCTTCCCGCTCCTACTGCCAAGGGGGATACAGGACAAGGTAGTTTCCAGATTGGAGAAGGGAGGGTTTTGGACACTTACAAGGAACTCATGGGGGTCAGAGGAAACGCAGACTGAGGAGCTGAAACACAAATGAGAAGAGGAGTTAGGAGGAGAGATAGAGGACGGTCTCTGGGCGGATGCGTTGAGTAGAGTCAACATGTCCACAACATGCAACATCCACAACGTGCATCAGCCTGGTACAGTTTAAGGTCGTTCACCGGGCCCACATGACAGTGGCTTAGGGGATTCTGGCAGGGGTTTGCAGATGTCCTGTAAAAGGTGTTAAAAACAAGGGTGGCACTGAGTCCAGAGGTGGCGATTTTTGGAGTGTCGGAAGACCCGGGAATCCAGGAGGAGAAAGAGACAGTCGTTCTGGCCTTTGCTTCCCTGGTAGCCCGGAGACGGATATTATTAGCTTGGAGGGACTCAAAGCTCCGAAGTCGGAGACCTGGCGAACTGACATGGCTAGCTATCTCTGTCTGGAGAAAATCAAGTTCACCCTGAGAGGGTCAATGTTAGGGTTCGCCCGGAGGTGGCAGCTGTTCGGGAGGGGGGGGGGGGGGGGGGGGGGGGGGGTTTAGTTTAATTTAGAGTAGGGTGTTGAAAAAGGTGGGACCTGTGAGGGAGGAAGACGGCGTTTGCATTATGTTTATATTGGTATGTACATTGTTTCTTCTGTTGTTGTTATAAAACCATAAATACCTCAATAAAATGTTTACATTTTTAAAAAATCTACAAATCTGCAACCTCTACCACTTAGAAGGACAAAGGTAGCAAGTGCATGGGAATACCATCTGCATGTTCCCTTCCCACCAGACTTGGAAATATATCCCCCATTTTTCATTGTCGCTTGGTAAAAACTCAGGAACTCCCTCCCTAATAGCACTCTGGGCACGCTTACAGCGCATGGATTGCAATGGCTTGAGAACATGGCTCAGCACCACCTTCTCAAGGGTAATTTGGGATAGACAATAAATGCTGTCCTTACCTCTGATACTTACATCTCAGGAATGAATAAAAAAGTATTCAAACATTAATTGACCATTAAAAACTTACCCCACAATAACTGGTCCAGCATATTTTCCAATTTTTCCTGCCAAAATAGAAGAGATGAAAGAATTTTAGAATGTTAAATTCGGTAGAGGAGGACTGTCTTCAGGTCAGGAATGAAGCAGGTTAAGCACAATCTATGGTGTGAAGAGAATACACCTGGTATCAGTGGGATGTACTTAATAGTACGATTTATCTTCTTAGAATCATAGAATGTTTAAGGCATAGATGACAACATTTGGTCCATCGTGTCTGCTATGGCTCTCTCGAAGAACAACTCACCTCGACCCACATCCTTGCCTTTTCTCTATGGTCCTACAAATGTGCTCTCTTCTGATAATTATCCAATTCTCTTTTGAATGCCTCGATCGAATGTGTCTCCATTACACTCTCAGGTAGTGCATTCAAAATACTAACCACTCATAAAAATGTTTGTCCTCATGTCACCATTGCTTCTTTTGTCAATTAACTTTATTGGTGTCCTCTGGTTCTCAATCCTTCTGCCAACAGGGACATTTTCACTCCATCTACTCTGCCCAGATCCCTGATGATTTTGAACACCACAACCAAATTTCTTTCTAACCGTCTCTTCTCCATTCATGGCATGGTGACCCAGTGGTTAGCACTGCTGCCTCACGGCACCCAGGACCTGGGTTCTATCCCGGCCTCGCGTTACTGTCCGAATGGAGTTTGCACATTTTCCCACTGTCTGTGTGGGTCTCACCCCCACAACCCAAAAAGATGTGCAGGGGAGGTGGATTGCCCCTTAATTGGGAAGAAGAAAGAATTGGGTACTTTAAATTTATTTTGAAAAAATCTTCTCTCCTCCAAGCACAACAGCTCCAGCTTCTCCAATCTATCCACATATCTGAAGTTCCTCACCCTGGGAACCATTCTCACGAATGCACTTTCTCTGAAGTCTTCACAACTTTCCTCCAGTTGAAGCGAAACCAGTGTCTTATACAGGTTCATAACTTGGCTTTGTACTCTATGTTCCAAAATCAAATTTAGCCTGCCACTTGTCCGCCGGTTCTACTGTATCGTTTTGTTCTTTAACATGATCCTCCTCAAGTTCACAATATTTCCATGTTTTTTGTCACCCACAAATTTTGAAATTGCACCCTATACACCCCAAAGTCTAGATCATCAATATCTATCAAGAAAAGCAGTGTTCCCAATACCGATCCTTGGTGAACTTCATTATAAACCTTCCTGTAAACAGACTGAAAAATAACTACACTCTACTTCCCGTCAGTTAATTTCATATCCATGCTACTGGCTCTTTCATTCCTTGCAATGGAGGTGGTGCAGCAAAGGTTCACTCAATTAACCCCTGGGATGAGAGGGTTGTCTTACGATGAGAGGCTGTGTAAATTGGGCCGATATTCTCTGAAGTTTAGAAGAGTGAGAGGTGACATCGATGAAATATGAAGAATTCTGAAGGGGCCTGGTAGGGTAGACATTGAGAGATTGTTTCCACTGGTCGGAAATCTAAAACATGACAGCCTAATCTCAGGAAAAGAGTCCTATCATTTAAAACTGAGGAGGAGAAAAGATTATTTAACCTTAACAGCAGTGAATCTTTTGAAGTCTCTACTCCAGGAGGTTATAGATGCTCCATCGTTGAAAACAATTAAGGTGAGATAGATAGATTTTTGGTCTCTCAGAGAATCAAAGGATATGTGGACGGGAAGTTGGGGTTGAAGCCCAAGGTCAGCCATTATTGTTTTGAATGGCAGGGCTGGCTATATGATCTACTCCTGATCCTCTTTCTTGCATTGTCTGCTTTATTCAGAGTCCTGTTATTTGGCACTTAATCAAATGCCAATTGCAAGTCCAGGTATCAATCGCATCACCTCTACCAGCCCTCTTGTTATCTCATTTTTAAAAACTCAAGCAGGTTAGTTGAACACAATTTACCCACAGCAAATTTGCACCAACTTCCCAGAATTAATCTGCATTTGCCCAAATAACTGTTAATTTTGACTTGAATTATCATTTCTAAAAGCTTTCCCACCAGAGTTTAAATTGACTAGCTTGTGGTTGCTGGGCTTATCCCTACACCACCTTCTGAGCAAAAGGCATGATATTCTCCAGTCGTCTGGCACCTCACGCCTGTATCTAATGAGAATTGGAAAAATGTGGCCAGTACAGAATTACTATTTCAGGTCAATAACCTTTCATCAGAACAGATCAGCTTTACTAATCTATGAATATGTCCTGCCACTATGCACATGCATTGCCGGGTCTCTCTGTCCTGGCACACTCTTTAAAACTATGCCAACTCACTTCCCGCCACCTAGAAGGATAAGGGCAGCCGACACATGGGAATACCACCACTTGCATGTTTCTTCACTGTTGCTGGGTCAAAATTCTGCAGTTCTCTCCTGAACTGCACTGTGGAAGTACCATTGACTGCAGCAGTTCAACAGGAAGACTCACCACCTCAAGAGCAATCAGGGATGGGCAACAAAAGCAGGTTTAGAGAGCAAAACCACATCCCCTTAAAGAACGAAAAAATATTTAATTTTTTTAAGAGGTATGGTTTAAAGGAGATGTACGAATCAAGTTTTTTTTTACACAGGTGGTGGGAGCCTGGAAGTCGCTGTCAGGGGAGGTAGTGGAATCAGATACAATGGTGACTTTTAAGTGGCGCCTTGATAAATAATGAATAGGATGGGAGTAGAGGTATATGGTCCCCGGAAGGTTAGGCGGTTTCAGTTCAGAAGGGCAGCATGGGTGCAGGCTTGGAGGGTCGAAGAGCCTGCTCCTGTGTTGTAATTGTCTTTGTTCCTATCCCTTCTGTCAAGATGCATCACGTCACACTTCTCTGTACTATATTCCATCTGCCACGTATTTGCTGGCCTATCAATGTCTTTTTGCAATTGACTGGTATCATCCTCGCTATCTGTCACACTTCCAAGTTTAATAACTATACGGATTACATCAAATACACTACTTTCATCAATCCTCCGATGAAGGTTAAAAAATTCAAGTTAATCAGCGGATGGAGATCGCACAATGATCTGCCATATTCTTCCAGTCTTCCCCAGATCGGGAGGAATGCCAGAGGATTTTAAAATGTGACACCCCGTTCAAGAATTCATTCACTATTCCATTATTTTCCATTATTAATATCACAGACTCACTCTCTAGAGGACTAATGATCACTTTAATTACTCTTTTCCTTTTTTTAATACCTGTAGAAACTCTATCTGTTTTTATATTTCTCACTAGCTTCCACTCATACTTTACTTTCTCCATCCATCCTTTTTTAAAATCATCCTTTGTTGTTATTTATAAAGCGGTCCAATCTTCTCACCTGCCAATAACCTTGGCAGAATTGTACACTTTTTCATCTAATTTTCTTTAGAGCAGGGAAGGCGGGGAGGGGACAATCTGATTGAGATGTGTACGTTGTGAGGGTTATGGACAGGGTGGATATAAAGCAGCTGTTCCCCTTAGTTGAAAGGTCAATAACGAGCATTTGCTCTGGTGGGATTCGAACCAGTGTCCCAAGCGCATTACCCTAGGTCATTGGATTACTAGTCCAGTGATAATACCACTGTGGTCATATGCATCACTGTAAATACACAAGGGGTTAATGTAAATACACATAGTCTAGCTAGACACTAGAGGGAGCACCAGAGACATGACACACGGACATTCAACCAATAGGCCAGTAAGATAGGACACGTCCAATGGGCATTCACGACACACACACACTGATTTTTGTTTTTTTGTTTTTTTTTAATTTAGATTACCCAATTATTTTTTCCAATTAAGGGGGCAATTTAGCGTGGCCAATCCACCTAACCTGCACATTTTTGGATTGTGGGGGCGAAACCCATGCAGACACGGGGAGAATGTGCAAAATCCACACGGACAGTGACCCAGAGCCGGGATCGAACCTGGGACCTCAGCGCCGTGAGGCAGCTGTGCTAACCACTAGGCCACCGTGCTGCCCGCACACACAGAGATGACACTACCACAGGGGGGGGGCATTACACCAACACATATATAAGGACACAGCACACATGATCTTCTTCTTTCCAGTGGAGACACTTAGTGAGTAGACAGGGTTGATTTGGAACACAGCACACCCACCACGTGGATTGCAGCAGACTGGTTAGATAGTCTGAGTAGCTATAGCAGGATTAACAGGAGAGTCGAATCCAAGTAGGAGAATCGTTAACAGTTTAATAAATGTGTTAAAGCTATCTCCAAGTCTGAACCTTCCTTTGTCAGAGTGCACATCAAGAAAGAAGCTTATGCTACGTCAAGAGCAGAACAAAACAACCACTACATCATTGCTTCTCTGTAAGCAGAGAAAAAGTTAACTTAATTCTTCGCTGCTTTGAATGCAGGTGGGACTTAATCGCAGTTTGGATTTCATGAGGAAAAAACTCTAAGATTGCCTCGTTTGAAGCTAGTGTAAAAATCTACAGTGGTTTTCACCCTTGTGGTAAAAGTACCGAGCAGATGAGCTTGGAAGCATTGACAATGCAAGCGACTGACGTGTCCACATTCAAGTACAGTAAGAAGTCTTACAACACCAGGTTAAAGTCCAACAGGTTTGTTTCAAACACGAGCTTTCGGAGCACGGCTCCTTCTTCACCTGAAGAAGGAGCCGTGCTCCGAAAGCTCGTGTTTGAAACAACCTGTTGGACTTTAACCTGGTGTTGTAAGACTTCTTACTGTGCTCACCCCAGTCCAACGCCGGCATCTCCACATCATCACATTCAAGTAGTAATAGATGTAGCTGGAACAGAGGAGAGTCAAGATAGTTTCAGAGGGTGGTGCCATATTTATGGGTAGTCCCTACAAAAGTAAATAACTTTTATGATTGATGTGACTCTAGGAAAAAGCTTGTTGAAGTGGAGAGTATAACGGAGTACAAAACATAGATATAACTATCCTGCTCGACTTGAAAATGGAGCCAAGGGGATCTTCTTCACACTATCAGGCACAGGTTTAACGTCTCATTTGAAAGACAGGACCTGCAACTGTGCAATTCTCCCTCAGTGCGGGTATTTTGGTTGATTTTTTTTGCTAAAATGCAAGATTGGGACATGAACCTTGTGATTGCGAGGGAGGGGTGGTACTACCATCAGAGTCGCAGCTGGCACACACACACACAGATCACTTGCTCTTACAGAGAGCCAGTCGAGGCCCGACAGGCCGAATTACCCGTTTGTTTCATAACCATGATTCCGTGAAGCGTCTAAGGGTTATTTACTTAATGCAAGGCCAGAAACGCAGATTAACACAGCCTTGCCGATAATACTTTTAAGCATCAGATTTACTTAAAACGTCACATTTCAGCCAGACAACAAGCAGCGCCCGATTTATTTATTTTTTAGAAGGCCGAACCTTTCCAAATTAAACGTTAGTTAAATCGACGTGTTTTCATTTAATATCCAACCCCCCCAAAGTAGATTAACAAAGCGAAAGTCTGTCTTACTGAGGCGCCTCCACCGGCTGCGGCCTTTGGCGGCGGGGCCTGCCCAAGCCAGAGCCCGGGAGCAGCAGAGCCAGCGAGCCGTCAGCGACATGGCGAGGCCGGCCCGGAGCTGCTGCTGCTGCAGCTTCCTCACAAGACGCAAACCCGAGCAGCGTAACGCGGTGTGACCACAACGGCGCAAACATGCGGGAATAATCGGAATGTGGGGGCGCGGACTGTGGCTGGGAAAGGGGGGAGGGAGTCAGTCAGCAGCCCGACAGCAAACAGCCCCCAAAGCCACAGGATGCCCGTTCATAGGAGCAGGAGCTGACATTCAGGAGCACATCCAAGCAGAAAGCGTCCCCTTCCGAGCTAAACTCATGGCTTCAGAGAGAAATCCAAACGCCTTCTGTCTCCAGATTATTTTAAAATCGAGAAATAGATTTTAGTTGGCACGTCTTTAACGTCACATTGATGTTAGTGGGTTTCGCTGTTGATCATTAAACTACCAGAAGGCTGCATAATTGTAAAAGTGAATGGGGAGGAAAGCAGAAAGAAAATGCTGGAAAATCTCAGCAGGTCTGGCAGCATCTGGAGGGGGAGAAAAGAGCTAACGTTTCGAGCCCAGATGACCCTTTGTCAAAGCTCTTTTTTGTTTCAGAGTCCAGCATCCACAGTAATTTGCTTTTATTAATTGAGAGAAAAGGTTGTTTTTCAGCCATGGAGCGTGTTTCAGCAATAATGATACACAGTTGGCCATATATTTGTTGTGTTAGGTACACTGGTGTAACACTGGATGCAGCTTAGATCGAAAGAATACTCCAGACCTTGAAGTTAGTTTAATCAGGTTTATTGAACTAATAGCACAGTTCTCTGTGAGTTTGACTCGCTGCTAACTTAAGTGTGGTTACTCTGACTGAACCAGACTAGCTCTTAACCACATGGTGGAGGTGGGAGATTGTACCAACACCCTTGACTGACTCTCTAGATATCCGTCAATGGAAATAGGTGGAGTGTGAGTGCCTCGTGTCTTTTATACTCAGATCCCACCCCTGAGTGTCCTGCCTGCTTATTGGTCATGTCCTGTTCTCTGTGTCCATTAGCTGTTTGTGCCTGTCTGTATATCATTATGTGTGTGTTTGCATATCATGACATCTCCCTTTTTTTATGTTTGGATGACATGTGTGAACATAGTTACAAGAACAGCCAATATTAACATATATACATGCAGTGAATGTGAACATATGTACATGTGAAAACAACTGTCTAATGCGAGAACACAGAACATAGCAAACAGAACAAATGTTCATAAGTCCAGTCTCTGTGGCTTGCGTCTGATCCTGGTCGACCACCAAAGAGATGGTGGTGGGGACGACAGCGACTTGATGGGCGGGATTAAAGCCTGAATGGTGGCCTCGTGAGTCGAGGTATCAGGAGGTGGCAAAACAACAGAAGGAAATGGAGAAGAATGAGGTTGCGGGCAGGCAACTTTGCGCAGTGCCCGTCTGTTTCGTCGCACAACAGAACCATCAACCAGACGCACAACATACGAGCGAGGGGCAGCCTGTCGAAAAACCACAGCTGGAGCTGACCAGCCTCCATCAGGGATCTTGACCCGAACAGTGTCTGACGGGATAACACGGGCAAATCGGTGGCATGAGCATCATAGCCCTGTTTTTGCCGGTCTCGGAGTTGCTCCACCTTCTGCAGATCCAGATTGGGCAAGTGTATGGCTGGAAGTGTCGTTCGCAGGTCCCTGTTCATCAGGAGTTGAGCCGGCGACATGCAGTGGGGGGTCGCCCTGTACGCAAGCAGCACAGACGCAGAATCCGCAGCCTTGCAGATGAGCTGCTTCACTATGTGCACCCCTTTCTCAACTTTTCGGTTTGACTGCTGATAGTGTGGGATAGAAGTGACGTGTTTGAACTGATACCACTGGGCAAACAGACCATTCATGGCTGCTGAAGCACGGGCCATTGTCACTCATGACAGTGAGTGGGATACCATGCATGGAGAACGTCTCCTTAGAGGCCTTAATGACGGTCCGAGATGTGGGGTCTGAGAGCTTCACGACTTCAGGGTAATTGGAAAAATAATCAATGATCAACACATAATCACGGCCATTTGCATGGAAGAGGTCGATGCCAACCTTGGACCACGGAAAGGTTTCGATTTCATGTTGCTGAAGTGTCTCCTTGCTCGGCGCTGGCTGGAAGCGTTGACAGGTCGCACAGTTAAGGACCATGTTCGCGATGTCCTGGCTAATCCCAGGCCAGTAGACAGCCTGCCTGGCTCTGTGTCTGCGCTTTTCCACACCCAGATGGCCCTCATGGATTTGACGGAGCATCGAGCTCTGGAGACTGTGTAGAAATACAATCCAGTCCAGTTTGAGGATACCATCAACCACCGTCAGGTCATCCTTTACATTGAAAAATTGAGGGCACTGCCCTTTTTGCCAGCCTTGGCTAGGTGTTGCATAACACGCTGCAAGAGGGAGTCCTTGGCTGTCTCCTCACGGATACGAATCACCTTCTCATCAGATGCCAGGAGGGTGCTAGCACACAGCTGCACCTGTGACTCAACCTGTGACTCAATTTGCCAGATGACGTTCAGCGGTTCACTAGGCACGGTGATGGAGCGGGGGTGATGGAGCGGGGGGTGATGGAGCGGGGGTGATGGGGCGGGGTGATGGAGCGGGGGTGATGGGGCGGGGGTGATGGGGCGGGGGTGATGGAGCGGGGGTGATGGAGCGGGGGTGATGGACGGGGGTGATGGGGCGGGGTGATGGAGCGGGGGTGATGGGGCAGGGGGTGATGGAGCGGGGGTGATGGGGTGGGGGTGATGGAGCGGGGGTGATGGAGCGGGGTGATGGAGCGGGGGTGATGGAGCGGGGGTGATGGTGCGGGGGTGATGGAGCGGGGGTGATGGGGCGGGGGTGATGGAGCGGGGTGATGGAGCGGGGGTGATGGGGCGGGGTGATGGAGCGGGGTGATGGGGTGGGGGTGATGGAGCGGGGGTGATGGGGTGGGGGGTGATGGAGCGGGGGTGATGGGGCGGGGGTGATGGTGCGGGGGTGATGGTGCGGGGGTGATGGAGCGGGGGTGATGGTGCGGGGGTGATGGAGCGGGGGTGATGGAGCGGGACAGTGTATCGGCAATGATGAGCTCCTTGCCAGGCGTGTACACCAGGTCAAAGTCGTACCTTCTGAGTTTGAGGAGGATGCGCTGCAACCGAGGTTTCATGTCATTAAGGTCCTTGTGGATAATGTGGACCAGGGGCCTGTGATCCGTCTCGACTGTGAATGTTGGCCGTTGACATAGTCGTGAAACTTGAGAATGCCAGTGAGGAGGCAGAGGCATTCCTTCTCTATTTGTGCATACCTATGTTTGGTGGGCGTCATTGCCCTTGATGCGTAGACAACTGGTGCCGAGGATGAGATGTCATCGCATTGCAGCAGGACCGCACCGATGCCATCCTGGCTCGCATCTGTCGAGATTTTTGTTTCCCTGTCTGGGTCGAAAAATGCCAATATGGGTGCAGTGATGAGCTTGGCTTTCAGCTCCAACCACTCTGCCTGATGGGCCGCCTTCCACTCAAAGGCAGTGGACTTCTTCACTAGGTCTCGTAGGGCCATGGTGTGTGAGGCCATGTTTGGGATGAACTTGCCCAGAAAATTGACCATGCCCAGGAAGCGCAATATCATCTTCTTGTCTTCCGGGACCTTCATGGCCTGGCCTTGTCTGTGTCGGGGCACATGCCCTGCTGAGAGATCTGGTCTCCTAGGAACTTGAGTGTCGACATGCCAAAGCAACATTTGGCCTTATTCAGCTTCAGCCAATGGCGTGGACACGGTGGAATACCTGCTGGAGATGGGAAACATCCTCCTCAGGGGTCGTGGACCATATGATGACGTCGTCCACGTACACACGAACCCCTTCGATGCCTTCCATCATCTGCTCCATGATGCGATGAAATATCTCCGATGCCGATATGATGCCGAATGGCATACGGTTATAGCAGTACCTGCCAAATGGTGTGTTGAGGGTGTAGAGCTTCTGCTGGACTAATCCAGCTGGATTTGCCAGAATCCATGTGACGCATCCAACTTTGTCCATCTCACTGGTGAGTTCCTCCCGCTTCGGGATGGGGTAGTGTTCACACATTATATTCTGGTTGAGATCCTTGCGATCAATGTAGATGCGCAGGTCTCTAGAGGGTTTTTAACACACACCATCGAGCTGACCCAGTCAGTCGGTTCGGTTACCCTGGAAATGATCCCCTGCTGCTGCAGCTCCTTGAGCTGTTCCTTCAGGCGCTCCTTCAGCGGAGCCAGGACCCCAGCGTGGTACATGGACCACTGGCTTGGCATCAGGTCGCAGTAGGATCTTGTACCGATATGGCAAGTGCCCATTCCGTCAAACACATCTGGATACTGAGCGAGGATGTCGTCAATGCCAGCTTGAAGATCCACGTTGGAGGATGTTGTTAATAAACCCCTGCACCAGGTTTAGCTTTTTGAAGGCATGCGCGCCCAGTAGGGATGCCCTGTCCGTCTTGACAATTTCAAACCTTAGCCGTGCATGGGTGCTCCGGTTGGAGATGAGTAGATGGCAGGACCCCAGTGCCATGATGGCATTTACCGTTATAGTCCAGGAGCTGGCAGGCTTGGGGGACTTCTTGATGCGTTTGAACAAAGAACAAAGAAAAGTACAGCACAAGAACAGGCCCTTCGGCCCTCCAAGCCTGCACCAACCATGCTGCCCGTCGAAACTAAAATCTTCTAAACTTCTGGGGTCCGTATCCCTCTATTCCCATCCTATTCATGTATTTGTCAAGATGCCCCTTAAATGTCACTATCGTCCTCCGAATCCACAGAATGCGAGATGAGTTATATGTGGCATGTTCACATGTGGTAATGATGCCCACTCGATCGGCGGACTCCAGACATTCGTCCTCTAGATCTGTTGCACTGCCAGGATCAGAATCCTGTAATCGTCGTTGCACATTCTGGACGTGCCGTCATCGGGAATTGGGGAGCGCTGGCCTTTGACTGGTGGTGCAGACCTGCAGAAGGCTGCATAGTGTCCAGGCTTCCCGCAGTTTAAACACCGCCTGCCTCTTGCAGGTCAGTGTCCCTTTAAGTGGGCATTGCCGCACTCCGGGCACGTCATGACGTCGGCAATCGTGATGCGGTGTATGTCGTCGCACATGCGCAGTGCGGTCGGCAGACGTCTGCACCTGCGCAGTGTGGGTGTCAGCCGCTTCGTTATTCCATTTGCACCTGCTCATGCGTGGGGCTCCGGGAAAAGCGCGCGAGATGGCCGCTGTCTTCAATGCTGTGGCACGGCATCCGGGAGATGGCCTGTACACTCTCTGCCTCGTGGGAGGCAAGTTTCTCATTTTCAGCCGATTTGTATTGGGAATACCGATTTTATTGCGTGCTCATGCCCTGTACATGTTTCAATCGCGACTGGCAGGATCATGTGCTTGATTTTTAAGAGCTGCTCTCTCAGAGGTTCAGAGAGAACTCCAACACAACTTGGGGCGAAATTCTCCCAAAACGGGAGAAATCGTAAAACTGCCGTAAAACCCGGGCGGGTTTTACGGCAGCGCGCCCCTATCCCGACGGGGGACCGATTCTGGTCCCCGTCGGGGCTAGCAGCCCGACGTCGGAGGCTCCGACAAGTCGGGCTTAACGAAAATCGTTAAGCCCGCTTGCCGGAGTTAGCGCCGGCTGACGCGTCATATGACGTCAGCCCGCATGCGCAGGTGGGAAGACTCCACCCGCGCATGCGCGGGTGACGTCATCGCGTTTTTGCGCGAAACCCGCGCATGCGCGGGCCGGGTTGCCCCTCAGCCGCCCCGCGTATTGATACTGCGGGGCGGCGGAAGGACAAATAGTGCGCGGGCATCGGGCCCGCTGCCCGCGATCGGTGCCCACCGATCGCGGGCCCATGGCACCCTTGGCACGGCCGTGGTACTGCCGTGCCAATCGGTGCCATGGTTATTTTTTGAGAGTTTGTCACGACGTTTTTACGAACGGCAGGACCAGGTGTGTTTGCCGTTCGTAAAAAGGTCGTAAAGGGCTGGGACTTCGGCCCTTCTAACAGCTGAGAATCGCTGCCAGCCGTAAAAAAACGGCGGCAGCGATTCTTGTCGGGATTTCGGCGGGGGGGGGGGGAGAATAGCGGGAGGGCGTCAAAAAAAGTCGGGAAGGCCCTCCCCCTATTCTCCCACCCGTCGTGGGGGGGGGGGAGAATTTCGCCCTTGGTCTCTGATCATGGAGTCAGCAATATCACCAAAGTTGCAGTACAGTGCTAGCAGGCGGAGATTAGTTAAGAAGGCATTGAAAAATTCATCTTGGACTTTCGGTTGCGGCTATGCCTAGTTAGGTCGCATGGTTGGCAGCTCCCGCCGGTAACAGACTTTTGGGCCCTTTTACGGAGCTCCAGCGGCACTTTGACGACGATTCCCGGTGTGGGAAGGAACTAGTGAGGGTCCCCCAGCGCTGTATGGAGTGGACCAGGAATGGGGCGATCAAAAAAGCGGCTTTGCAGAAGAGAGGAGAACGGGCACGAAAAAGCAAGATGGCGGCTGGCAGGGATCAGGCAGTGTGGGCCCAGTGGTCATGGGAGCAGCAGGAGTTTTCAAGAAGCTGCTTTGCGGATTTAAAAGCGGAGATGCTGGTCCCTATGAAGGCGTCGATTGAAAGGTTGGCGGACACCCAGAAGTTGCAGGGGATGGCGATCAACAAGGCCTCTGATAATGAGGACGAGATTCTGGGCCTGGTGGTTAGAGTGGAGGTGCACGAGGCGCTGCACAAAAAATGGCAGGAGAAGCTGGAGGACCTGGAGAATAGGCAGGAGGCAGAACCTGCGGGTTCTGGGTCTCCCTGAAGGTGTGGAGGGGTCGGACGCTGGGGCGTATGTGACCACGATGCTGTCCCGAGGCCCCTGGAGCTGGATGGGACATCCCATCCTCAACCCCAAGTCCTTTTTCAAGCGGGTAAATAGGATTATTGCGGGATTTGTGTGGGCAAATAAGACCCCGCGTGTTAAGAGACTGTTCTTGGAGCGCAGTCGAGGAGGGGGGGGGGGGGGGGGGGGGGGGGGGGGGGGGGGGGGGGGGGGGGGGGGGGGAGGTTGGCGCTGCCAACTTTTGCAGCTATTACTGGGCAGCGAATATATCCATGATTCGGAAATGGGTTGTGGAGGGAGAGGGGGAGGTAGGGCTTCAGTCTGGGCCCCGATACAGAATCATCACAGGTTCATTCCCGGCAGAATAGACGGGGGGTTCCTAAGTTGGCACAGGGAGGGTATCAGAAGGATGGGGGACTTGTTCATGATGAACTTTTGCTAGTCTGAGGGCGCTGGAGGAGATTGGGCTACCTCCGGGAATACCTTTAGGTATATGCAGGTTCGGGGCGTTCGTGAAAAAGCAGGTGGGGAATTCCCGCTGCTGCCTTCTCGAGGATGCAGGATAGGGTGGGTCTCAGGCGTGTGGGTAGGGGATGGCAGGATATCGGAAATATATCAGGAGACTGCAGGACGGCCTCGGTGGAGGAACCTTGAAGGGTAAGTGGGAGGAGCTGGGTGAGGAGCTGGATGAGGGCATGTGGGTTGACGCCCTGGGCAGGGTCAATTCCTCCTCATCTTGTGCCAGGATTAGCCTGATTGCAGTTTAAGGTGGCACACGGCGCATTATGACAGTGGAGAGAATGAGTAAGTTCTTGGGGTGAGGACAGGTGTGTGAGGTGGCTCAGGAGCCCAGCAAACCATGTCCGTATGTTCTGGGCATGCCCGGCACTTACAGATTTTGGGAAAGTCTTCGCAAGGGCTACGTCCAGGTCTTGGACACTTGGGTTAAAACCGAGCTGGGGGATAATGATATTCGGGGTATCAGCGATCCGGGAGTATCAGGAGTCGAAAGAGGCCGGCAGTTCTGGCCTTTGCCTCCTTGGTAGCCCGGAGGAAGGTTCTTGTTAACGTGAGGGACGCAAAACCTCAAGCGAAGAGGCTTGGTCAGTGTCATGGGGGGATTTCTTCAAGTTAGAGAGGATTAAAGTTGCCTTGCGAGGGCCCATGCAGGGGTTCTCCAGGGACGGTGGCAACCGTTCTTTGACTTTCTCGCGGAACGTTAGGCGGAGGTCCGCAAGCAGCAGTCCAGAGAGGGAAGGGGGGGGGGGGGGGGGGGAGGGGGGGGGGGGGAGAGGTGGGGGGCGGGGGCGGGTGGTTGGGCGGTGGATGGATTTCATTTGTAAAGGGCAAATACCCCCACACTTATTTGTTAAAAGGTAAACTGTTAAATGGTTAAGTTGTTTTCTTTTTTACTGTTATGTTTTCTTTTTGTTGTTTTTCATTTTGTAGTGGCTTGTAAAATTATTGAAAATTTTTAAAAAAATAACTTAAGAAAAAAGATTGTACAGCCTGATCAAGAGAGTGATTGATAAGAAGTGCCAGATCTCTTTAAATAATTTACTTGTGTGGGTAAACTTTACTCATGTGTATGAGGAGGAGATAAAGGAGTCACAATTTTAAGAGATACGGGAGCTAGTCAATCTTTAATGATAAGAGATGAGGTGTTATATAGCTTGGAAGAATGTTGCCAGAAAAGGTGGTAATATGTGGAATTCAGGGTGAGAGGTGTAGTGTTCCATTATATAAGGTAAGGTTGGAAAGTCCAGTGCAGAATGGTGAAGTGGTAGTAGGAGTAATAGAGAAACTATCTTCTCCAGGAACACAGTTTATCTTGGGTAATGATATAGCTGATTGCTGGTGGGAGTGATGTCGACTGTGGTTGATAGCCAATGGAAAATCGGACAACTGAAATGTTGAAAGACGAATATTCTGGGATTTTTCCGGATTGTGAATGTAACAAGGTCGCAAAGTCACATGTTAAGACAAGAGGAGAAATCAAAGAGTGAAGATTTCACTACTCTGGTACGGAGTCTGTCCCTGTTGCTCAGAAGGGAAGGGGGGGAAAGGAGTAGAACAGGGAGGGAGGGGCAGGGAGGAAGGGGTCGAAGCGAGAGAACCGTGGTTTACCAAAGAAGTGGAATCTCTTGTTAAGAGGAAGAAGGAGGCCTATGTGAAGATGAGGCGTGAAGTTTCAGTTGGGGCGCTTGATAGTTACAAGGAAGCGAGGAAGGATCTAAAGAGAGAGCTGAGACGAGCAAGGAGGGGACATGAGAAGTCTTTGGCAGGTAGGATCAAGGAAAACACAAAAGCTTTCTATAGGTATGTCAGGAATAAAAGAATGACTAGGGTAAGAGTAGGGCCAGTCAAGGCCAGTGGGAAGTGTGTGTGGAGGCTGAGGAGATAAGCGAGATACTAAATGAATACTTTTCGTCAGTATTCACTCAAGAAAAAGATAATATTGTGGAGGAGAATGCTGAGACCCAGGCTATTAGAATAGATGGCATTGAGGTGCGTAGGGAAGAAGTGTTGGCAATTCTGGACAAGGTGAAAATAGATAAGTCCCCGGGGCCGGATGGGATTTATCCCAGGATTCTCTGGGAAGCCAGGGAAGAGATTGCTGAGCCTTTGGCTTTGATTTTTAGGTCATCATTGGGCTACAGGAATAGTGCCAGAGGGACTGGAGGATAGCAAATGTGGTCCCTTTGTTCAAGAAGGGGAGTATAGATAACCCCGGTAACTATAGGCCGGTGAGCCTAACGTCTGTGGTGGGTAAAGTCTTGGAGAGGATTATAAAAGATACGATTTATAATCATCTAGATAGGAATAATATGATTAGGGATAGTCAGCATGGTTTTGTGAAGGGTAGGTCATGCCTCACAACCTTATCGAGTTCTTTGAGAAGGTGACTGAACAGGTAGACGAGGGTAGAGCAGTTGATGTGGTGTATATGGATTTCAGTAAAGCGTTTGATAAGGTTCCCCACGGTCGGCTATTGCAGAAAATATGGAGGCTGGGGATTGAGGGTGATTTAGAGATGTGGATCAGAAATTGGCTAGTTGAAAGAAGACAGAGAGTGGTAGTTGATGGGAAATGTTCAGAATGGAGTTCAGTTACGAGTGGCGTACCACAAGGATCTGTTCTGGGGCCGTTGCTGATTGTCATTTTTATAAATGACCTAGAGGAGGGCGCAGAAGGATGGGTGAGTAAATTTGCAGACGACACTAAAGTCGGTGGAGTTGGAGACAGTGCGGAAGGATGTTGCAGGTTACAGAGGGACATAGATAAGCTGCAGAGCTGGGCTGAGAGGTGGCAAATGGAGTTTAATGTGGAGAAGTGTGAGGTGATTCACTTTGGAAAGAATAACAGGAATGCGGAATATTTGGCTAATGGTAAAATTATTGGTTGTGTGGATGAGCAGAGGGATCTCGGTGTCCATGTACATAGATCCCTGAAAGTTGCCACCCAGGTGATAGGGTTGTGAAGAAGGGCCTATGGTGTTGTGGCCTTTATTGGTAGAGGGGATTGAGTTCCGGAGCCATGAGGTCATGTTGCAGTTGTACAAAACTCTAGTACGGCCGCATTTGGAGTATTGCGTACAGTTCTGGTCGCCTCATTATAGGAAGGACGTGGAAGCTTTGGAACGGGTGCAGAGGAGATTTACCAGGATGTTGCCTGGTATGGAGGGAAAATCTTATGAGGAAAGGCTGATGGACTTGAGGTTGTTTTCGTTAGAGAGAAGGAGGTTAAGAGGTGACTTAATAGAGGCATACAAAATGATCAGAGGGTTAGATAGGGTGGACAGTGAGAGCCTTCTCCCGCGGATGGAGGTGGCTAGCACGAGGGGACATAGCCTTAAATTGAGGGGTAATAGATATAGGACAGAGGTCAGAGGTGGGTTTTTTACGCAAAGAGTGGTGAGGCCGTGGAATGCCCTACCTGCAACAGTAGTGAACACGCCAACATTAAGGGCATTTAAAAGTTTATTGGATAAGCATGTGGATGATAAGGGCATAGTGTAGGTTAGATGGCCTTTAGTTTTTTTCCCTGTCGGTGCAACATCGTGGGCCGAAGGGCCTGTACTGCGCTGTATCGTTCTATGTTCTAAGCTGAAGTTGAAGGCAATTATCAGAAACTATTTTTGATCAGATGGTTGAAAAAGAACAAGAACAGGTGGAGGATGATGGTGGATATTTTTAGTTCAGGAGAATTGGCGGAGGTTACACAGAAAGATGTAGAAATAAAACGGATGTGTCAGACAGCATATACGGAAGAGGAATCTGAGTATACCAGAGTGTATTACCGTAAAAGTGATGTCTTAATGAGAAAATGGAGACCTGTACATAGGCAGGCGGATGAAAAGTGGGCAGAAGTTCATAAAGTAGTATTGCCGGTAGGGTATAGAAAGGAGGTGTTGCGAGTTGCACATGAGGTACCAGTGGGAGGTCATTGGGAATAAGGAAAAACTCAAGCTAAAATACAAAACCATTTTTATTGGCCTGGACTACATAAAGATGTAGTTAAATTTTGTCAATCATGTCGCACATGTCAAGTGATAGGGAAACCTCAAGCGGTGATGAAACCAGCGCCCTTAATACCCATTCCAGCAAGGGTCTTAATTGGTTGCGTAGGACGCTTCCTAAACAAAAAGTGGGAATCAATATTTTTTGACTATAATGGATGTGTCTACTATGTTTCCAGAGGCCATTTCAGTACGTAATATTACAGCTAAAAAGATTATGGAGGATTTACTTAAATTCTTTACTGGATATGGACTAGCCACAGAAATACAATTGGATCAAGGATCAAATTTTACCTCAAGGTTATTCAAAGAAGTTATGGATAGCTTAGGAATAAAACAATTTAAATCAACTGCGTACCATCCAGAATCGCAGGGAGCGTTAGAAAGGTGGCATCAGACATTAAAGACAATGTTGAGGGTTTATTGTCATGATTATCCAGAGGATTGGGATAAAGAAATTCCATTCGTACTGTTTGCAATTAGGGATCCACCTCCTTTTGAAACTAATTTTTGGTCATGAGGTAAGAGAACCACTTAAATTGATTAAGGAAAAATTGGTGAGTGAGAAATCAGAAATTCCATTATTGAATTACGTGTCAAAATTTAGGGAACAATTAAATAGAGCAGGTAAATTGGCTAGACAACATTAAAAGTTGCACAAAATGTGATGAAATGAGATAGTGGACAAGAAATCCAAAGTTCGTAGTTTTGCCTGTGGAGATAAAGTTTTCCAAGTGAGGTGAATTATGTGGTAAAAACACCAGATAGAAGGAAGACTCACTGAGTGTGTCATGTGAATATGCTTAAAAGATACTTTGAAAGGGAAGGAGAGAAAAGGAGGAGGTTTTAATGATTCTAACTCAAAGTGACGAACCAAGTCCAGATGACTGTGAATTTGACATACCTCAAATTAGATTGGAAAATGAGGATGTTCTTAAAATTGGGATAATTGTTGAGTAACCTTCCAGGGGAAAAACTAACTGACCAGAAAGAGTTATTGATATCACATGGGCAAGTTTGTAGAGATAAATTGGGAAGTACTAAAATGGCTCTACATGATGGAGATGTGGGAAAGGCTGTTCCGATCAAACAACATCCATATAGACTTAACCCTTTAAAATTGGCACACGTTAACAAAGAGATTGAGAGTATGCTTAAAAATGGCATAATTGAAGTGGGTTGCAGTCAATGTAGCTCACCCATAGTGATGGTACCTAAACTAGACGGTACCCAACGGTTTGTGTGTGGATTATAGAAAGGTTAATGCAGTTACAAGAATGGACTCTTATCCTATCCCACGTTTGGAGGATTGCGTTGAGAAAGTGGGACAATCAGCTTTTATTTCCAAACTGGGTTTACTTAAAGGTTAACATAGAACATAGAACATTACAGCGCAGTATTGGGCCCTTCGGCCCTCGATGTTGTGCCGACCCGTGAAACCATCTGAAGCCTATCTGACCTACACTATTCCATTTTCATCCATATGTCTATCCAGTGACCACTTAAATGCCCTTAAATTGGTGAGTCTACTACTGTTGCAGGCAGGGCGTTCCACACCCCTACTACTCTCTGAGTAAAGAAACTGCCTCTGACATCTGTCCTATATCTACCACCCCTCAATTTAAAGCTATGTCCCTTCGTGTTGGTCATCACCATCCGAGGAAAAAGACTCTCACTGTCCACCCTATCTAACCCTCTGACTATCTTATATGTCTCTATTAAGTCACCTCTCAGCCTTCTCTCTTTAAAAAATTTTTTTTAAAAAAATAAATTTAGATTACCCAATTATTTTTTCCAATTAAGGGGCAATTTAGCGTGGCCAATCCACCTACTCTGCACATTTTTGGGTTGTGGGGGCGAAACCCACGCAGACACGGGGAGAATGTGCAAACTCCACACGGACAGGACCCAGAGCCGGGATCGAACCTGGGACCCTCAGCGCCGTGAGGCGGTTGTGCCTAACTACTAGGGCCACCGTGCTGCCCTAGCCTTCTCCTCTCTAACGAAAACAACCTCAAGTCACTGAGCCTTTCCTCGTAAGACCTTCCCTCCATACCAGACAACATCCTATTAAATCTCCTCTGAACCCTTTCCAAAGCTTCCACATCCTTCCTATAATGTGGTGACCAGAACTGCACGCAGTACTCCAGGTGCGGCCGGACCAGAGTTTTGTACAGCTGCAGCATGACCTATAGCTCGAAACTCAATCCCCCTACTGATAAAGGCTAGCACACCATATGCCTTCTTAACAGCCCTATTAACCTGGGTGGCAACTTTCAGGGATTTATGTACCTGGATGCCGAGATCTCTCTGTTCATCTACAGTACCAAGAATCTTGCCATTAGCCAGTACTCTGCATTCCTGTTACTCCTTCCAAAGTGAACCACCTCACACTTTTCCCGCATTAAACTCCATCTGCCACCTCTCAGCCCAGCTCTGCAGCTTATCTATGTCCCTCTGCAACCTATAACATCCTTCAGCACTATCCACAACTCCACCGACCTTCGTGTCATCTGCAAATTTACTAACCCATCCTTCTACACCCTCTTCCAGGTCATTTATAAAAATGACAAACAGCAGTGGCCCCAAAACAGATCCTTGCGGTACACCACTAGTACTGAACTCCAGGATGACATTGCCATCAACCACCACCCTCTGTCTTCTTTCAGCTAGCCAATTACTGATCCAAACCACTAAATCACCTTCAATCCCATACTTCCGTATTTTCTGCAATAGCCTAGCATGGGGAACCTTACTGAAATCCATATACACCACATCAACCACCTGTTTGGTCACCTTCTCAAAAAACTCAATAAGGTTTGTGAGGCATGACCTACCCTTCAACAAAACCGTGTTGAGTATCGCTAATCAACCTGTTCTTTTCAAGATGATTATAAACCCTATCTCTTATAACCTTTTCCAACATTTTACCCACAACCGAAGTAAGGTTCACAGGTCTATAATTACCAGGGTTGTCTCTACTCCCCTTCTTGAACAAGGGGACAACATTTGCTATCCTCCAGTCTTCCGGCACTATTCCTGTTGACAAAGACGACATAAAGATCAAGGACAAAGGTTCTGCAATCTCCTCCCTGGCTTCCCAGAGAATCCTAGGATAAATCCCATCTGTCCCAGGGGATTTATCTATTTTTACACTTTCCAAAATTGCTAACACCTCCTCCTTGTGAACCTCAATCCCATCTAGCCTGGTTGACTGTACCTGAGTATTCTCCTCGACAACATTGTCTTTCTCCAGTGTAAACACTGACGACAAATATCCATTTAACGCTTCCCCTATCTCCTCTGATTCCACACACAACTTTCCACTACTATCCTTGATTGGCCCTAATCCGATTGGCCCTTACCCTAGTCATTCTTTTGTTCCTGATATACCTATAGAAAGCCTTAGGTTTCCTTGATCCTATCCGCCAACAACTTTTCGTGTCCTCATCCTCGCTCTTCTTAACTCTCCCTTTAGGTCCTTCCTGGCTAACTTGTAACTCTCCAGTGCCCTAACTGAGCCTTCATGTCTCATCCTAACGTAAGCCTTTTCCTTCCTCTTGACAAGTGCTTCAACTTCCTTAGTAAACCATGGTTCCCTTGCTCGACAACTTCCTCCCTGCCTGACAGGTACATACTTATCAAGGGACACGCAGTAGTTGTTCCTTGAAAAAGCTCCACATTTCGATTGTACCCATCCCCTGCAGTTTCCTTTCCCATCCTATACATCCTAAATCTTGCCGAATAGCATCATAATTGCCTTTCCCCCAGCTATAATTCTTGCCTTGCGGTATATTACTTACCTTTATCCAAAGTGCAAAGGAGATTTTAGCTTTTGTGACTCCAGATGGTATATACCAATTCAAAGTTATGCCATTTGGCATGAAAAACGCCCCAGCCATATTTCAGCGGTTAACTAACAAAGTTATTTCAGGATTACCCAATTGTGCGGCACACATCGATGATCTGGTAATTTTCAGCTAGACATGGAAAGATCATTTTTAAAGCATCTGATGGAGTTACTTGATCGACTTCAGGAGGCGGGTTTGGTGATAAACCTAGCCAAAAGTGAATTTGGAAAGGCCCAAGTCACTTTCCTTGAGGAGCTTCCGATACCCTCAAGACGAGGGGAAATAATGCGATTTTCTTGGCATGAGTGGATTTGATCGAACATTTGTGCAAATGTTTTGTAGCGTGATTGCTCCATTGATGGACTTGCAGAAGAAATGTCAAAAATTTCAATGGACAGCTTACTTTCAACAGACATTTGACTGCCTGAAAGCTGTGATAAACCATTTCCCTTTTTCTCTTACCTTGTTTTTTTTGCTGACAAAAATGGAAGAAATGGGTTTGTGGGTCCCTTTGGCCCTCATACACGCCCCCGACCAATGGAACCTGTTGGTTGAAGGTGAAGCCTTCCGGTGTCGGAAAGTATGGAGTCGCCACTGTCCAAAGTTCTGCATTTTTTCCTGTAAGATTTTAATGAAATAAAACTCCCTTGAACTTGTTAAAAAAAAATTAAATGAATAAAATAAATGGAAAAAATAAAAATTAAATGAATAAATAAATGAATAAAATGAATAAACCCCCTGAACTTGTAAAAAAAGCTGCAACCTTTTAAAAAAAAAGGGACCGCACTGTGCATGAATGCCCGATCATCGGCACACATTCGCAGTGCGGCAAACTTTTTTTTTCACGTTCGTGGGCCATTTTAATGTCGCTTGCAGCCGGCATTATTAACAGCCGCTGCTGCAGCTGTTTGCGCACAGATTTGCGTGATTGGGAGCGCCGCGACGGACGGCTCTGCAACACACGCGACACCAGCCTGCGCCCCCGAGTTTGACAATGCCTGTCCTAGGGGTTATAATTTACTTGAAACTGAAGGGTTCAGTTGTCACTGTGATGATATGCATAAGGCAAGTTTGTATATAATGTTCTGTATGACGTCTGACCACCAGGTGGCAGTGGAACCCCATCACGTGACCCTGTGATGGGGAGTTGGGAGTAGGTTGTACTGGGAGATAATAATAATCTTTATTGTCACAAGTAGGCTTACATCATTAGCATTGCAATTAAGTTATTGTGGAAAGCCCCTGGTTGCCACATTCCAGCACTTGTTTCAGTACATGGAGGAGAATTCAGAAGTGTTCAAATTACCTTTTGGGATTTGTTGGAGGAAACCAGAGCATCCAGAGGAAACCCACGCAGGCACGGGGAGAACGTACAGTCTCCTCAGTGACCCAAGACAGGTATTGAACCTGGAGCTGTGAAGCAACAGTGCGAAACCACTGTGCTACCGTGCGGCTTGTATTTGCAGCAGTTCCACAATAGTTGTTTAGTGTTAGTCGTTCATTATTTAATTTTAAATTATTTTAAACGACATGTTCTGTAGTTCATCATTCACTTCTGCCAGTCATGAGTCACATAAGAAGTAGATTTTAAACAAACAAGCATGCTTAGTCTATTGCAGAACAGAATGAGTTTTAATATAAAGCTAGTGGATAGTCTCTTTCCGAAGTTTTATTGGTCCGTAAACCAACAAGTCGACACTGCGCATGTAGTGAGGAGATGTCTGCGCATGCGTGGTGCTAGCTGCGGCCGGCTGCGGGAAGCTGCGGGGGACGCGGAAAGTCGGCCAGTTTGAACCGCGGGTTCTGTCCATGTTGTGGGTAGAGTGGCCCCCGGCTGTTAATTTACTGTCAGCAGCCTGGCTGTGGGCGGCTGTATCTCTAACCAAGTGGAGGGAGCTAACAGAAACATTAGACTGGGGCTTCCAGGTGGTGAGGCGGTGGATCCTGGGCGGGGTGAAGGCGGGGGGTAACCTGCTCCTGTCTGTAAATGGAAACTGCGACGCACTGATGGAGGTAATGGGCTCCTCCTGGATACAAAGCTAGGAAGAGTGGAAGTCAGTATGTTATTGCTCAATCTGCTGATTAGACGGGGTGATAGTCTGCTTCAGTTCAATGGGGGGCACAGCAGGCGACTGCCCCCGAGACTCCAACTGCAGAGCCCGGGCCCCCGGGGCCTGAACTCGCGAACTCCATACCCCCCCGGATCACTCACGCCCCCCGCCCCGCCCCCCCCCCCCCCCCCCGCCCCGCCCCCCCCCGCCCCGCCCCGCCCCGCCCCCCCGGCCCCGCCCCGCCCCCCCCCGGCCCCGCCCCGCCCCCCCCCGCCCGGCCCCGCCCCGCCCCCCCGGCCCCTGCCCCCCCCCCCCCGGCCCCTGCCCCGCCCCCCCCCGGACCCTGCCCCCCCCACGCCCCCACGCCCCGCCCCCCGCCCCCGCCCCGCCCCCCCGTCCCGG